>NC_068983.1:118957009-118960884 GCF_001194135.2 Octopus bimaculoides
GAGAAACGTTGTCATCTGCTGGTATTGATACATCAATTAGAAAACATTTTTTTTCTTCATGATCTTTGACAACTATATCTGGTCTATTTGCCTTAATTTCTCTATCTGTGTGTATTGGCATATCCCAGAGTATGGTTGCTTTCTCGTTATTATTATTATTATTATTATCATTATTATTATTATTATTATTATTATTATTATTATTATTATTATTATAAAAGTAGTTAGCTGGCAGAACCTTTAAGGCAGCATTTACTTTTGCTCTTTATATTTTGAGTTTAAATTCTACTGGGGTTACCTATCTGTTTCATGTCCAGATTGATAGAAAGTGATAGAAAGAGTGAAAGAAAGAGAAAGTTCACCACGGCGGGACTGGTGTGAATATAGCAGACTGACATCCGGCCCTCAAACTGCTGTCCTTGAGCCTAAATTATTTGGAAAAGTAGCGAGCTGGTAGTAGAGGATAGAAAACCTAAATGATACAATTATACCAACACCAACCACCTCTAGGTATTCTACTCCTAAATACAATAACAGAAAGTGACTACTGGAAGAAAACTTCCACAGCTGTCAACATAACATCAACACACAACATCACAACCACAATAGTAACAACTACAGCACTAACATAACAGCAACAACAACAATAGCGAGCACCTGCAGCAACAGTGGCTGCAGCGCCAGCTGCAGAAATGGCAGCACCACTTATAACAGCAACAATAACACCAATAAGGGAAGCAACAGCAACAAAACAAAAGGCACGACCCTCAAAGGCCACCATATCAAAGACGGGAACGACAAAATCATCAACAAAAAGAACAACAAAACAAAACTACATATAACTCCCAAAACATGCTTACCTCCTTTGAACGACTCTGTTATGCTGAAATCGTGAAGGAAGACTCTAAATGACAAAAAAGTGTCTAATAGAAAGGAAATATAAAGTATCATTTAGTTATATTTGGAGATGCTCATATTTTGCCGATTAAACACACACTATTTGTTTGGTCCTTACTTCAGCTTTATTATTATTATTATTATTATTATTATTATTATTATTATTATTATTATTATTATTATTTTGCTTCTTTGTCAAAGCTCTTTCGTCACACATCCTGTGACTTCTTCAATGATTCTTTATCCCATGTGACAAAGATGTGTGACGAAAGAGCTTTGACAAAGAAACAAAAATGATAATAAATCTGAAGTAAAAACCAAACATATTGCTGTGCTTAATTGACAAAACATGACCATCCCCAAGTATAACAATATCTGCTTCAACATACGATTTCACATCAAGAATTTTTTAAAACAAATAAATAAACATAGAAAAAATTTGCCGCCAAAAAAAACTGAGATGTTCGAAGTAACAGGAGACATAGGAAAGATACATTTAAGCGACAATACCACCTACAACAACAACGATGCTGAAACTGTCAACATCACCAACCTTAGGAACGCAAGCACAACCTCATTCACACCCAAGTCAACAGTCAGAACAACATCCCCAACGCAAGCAAAACGAAAAATCATTGGCTACACAGCCATAGACACAAGGAACAAAAATTAATGAATCACACACACATCAGCGTATAAACATTACACATGATGACTACTTTACACCAACAAATAACATACTGACATATAAAAGTCATCGAAACAGCACACAACACATACAACAGTTTAAAAAATAACTAATATTCCGATGAAATAAATTTCCGAAGGAATATAAAAACAAAAGACCTTCCACAGGAACACGGCGAAGCCCGTTTCGCTTTTCTCCTCTTTATCCATCACGGCATTATTTACAATAGGTAAGTTGGTAGTATTGGATGTGACCAGCAGGTCATATCTTCAGAATTAGTTGGGGGAGTAATTCCATTTAAAATTGTGTGAGCAGGCAACCAACAATGACTATTGTTAGTATGAGATGAAAGGGCTGGAAAGTGGTCGATTAGTATATTCGATAGTGCATCGAGCAAATGCCCTCTTCCCCGGTTTTAATCCCCCAAGGATAGATGAAATAAAGTACAAGACAAGTGCTGTATAGCAATTCCTCTCTCTCACTTTCTCAGAATCAGTTACACTGAAAGTAAAGCGTGAAGGACGGCTCATATTATCCCTTTCCTGCCAAACAACGAGTTCCACTCTATTGCGGGGGAAAAATGAGATCGCCGAGGTTCTGATAATATATGGCACTTGGTCGTAATCATCGTCATCATTACCATCATTACTATGGCGATAAAGATGATAGTGACGTTGTAGGGTTGTAAGGTGGCAAAATTAATAGAATACAAAACAAAATGCTATGCATGTATTTATTTGTGTTATTTTACATTCTGGTGGAAATTATACAGTTGTCGACAAAATACATGCTAATGAAATACTGGGGCCGATGGAATCGAATATACAATGTGTTATCTTGTGTCTAAATAAGAAATTTTAACGAATCTTAGTATATCTGAAGAAATGTAGTAAGGGAGTTCATGTGGTGTTGGAATATCTTAGAGAAAATATATTCTCTTCAGTATTCTGCACTAAAAGACGCCAATTTTAAGAGCTCTATCATACATTTTATCCCGTACATCTTTGATATTTCTCATTCCAGATTATTTTATTTGTCTGGTTTCCTTGGCAAGATATTATATAAATGTTAAGGTACGAGGAATGCTCTTTTGATCTATAAAACTTCTGTTGGTTTCTGATCGCTTGTACATTGCTCCGAATTTAACATGACTTTTATACAATTTCTGTTCGTCTGTTTTCCCATCAACACACACACATACAAACACACACCCCCTCACTCTTTGTCTATCTGTCTGCTTCTCTGTCTGTCTGTCTGTCTGCTTCTCTGTCTGTCTGTCTGTCTGTCTGTCTCTCTTTTTCTCTCTCTCTCTCACTCTCTCTCTCTCTCTCTCTCTCTCTCTCTCTCTCTCTCTCTCTCTCTAAGCCTAGTATATCTAACCTTCGTGTAGAGACTGTATTGCAGATGTGGACAACGTCTTTTGAGAAGAGGGCCGCATGAGACATGGAGCATCGTCAGGTGGGTCATGTTACTAAAAAACATGAAAGTAATTTTTCGTTGGCGTTCCATTCAGAAAGTCCCGCGGGTCGCAGTTTGCCCATGACTGCTTTATTTACTTCCTTTGTCGAGGAGCTTGTTGCTCATGTTTAGCTCACAGTTAGTCCTGATCGAGCCAGATCTACCATGAAAGGAATTCCTGTCATGGCCATTCCTCTACAGATCGAGAGACAGATTCAAGGACTATGTTATCAAATACGTCCTTCCTATTTTAAGGTGCTAGATTGCAATATGAGAGGGATTTAGCTACCACTCAATTAGGGGCGATCTGTGGGATAAGTAATATTTAGCAACTTGGGATAAACAAGCCCCACACAGCCACGTAACTTTATCTCACATAAATATTGTAAAATTATCCTCAGGATGATGTTGGGGCTTGATAATGACGATGATGATAGTGATGATGATAATGATGGTTGGGGGTTAATAGTAGGTTGGTGGTAGTGATGATGACTGTGATGATGCAGAAATTTACATTCTCAAGTGTTGGACGATATTTACCACCGCACATATTGATCCAAAGAAAAATTTAAGTGGTCACCAATGGAAGACCTTTGATAAAGAATCTGCTCAATCGAAGGGATGACGATGACTATCGAGAAGATAATGCTGTAGTAGTGATGATGCTAGTGTTGGTGGTGATATTAGTAGTAGTAGTAATACTAGAGGTGGTGGTGGTGGTGGTGGTGGTGGTGTTGGTGGTGGTGGTGGTGGTGTTGGTGGTGGTGGTAGTAATGGCGATAATGCTGCGGTTTGTGTTGCTGGTAGTGGTATTGTTGCTGGTGGCGACTGT
>NC_068983.1:118962545-118963537 GCF_001194135.2 Octopus bimaculoides
ATATATATATATATATATATATATACGACGGGCTTCTTTCAGTTTCCGTCTACCAAATTCACTCACAAGGCTTTGGTCGGCCCGAGGCTATAGTAGAAGACACTTGCCAAAAGTGCCACGAGTGGGACTGAACCCGGAACCATGTGGTTGGTAAGCAAGCTACTTACCACACAGCCACTCCTACATATACACATACATACATATGTACATATTGTGTGTGTGTGTGTGCGTGTGTATGTGTGTGTGTACGTATGAATGCATGTATGTTTTTATATGTATATTCATACATGCACACATGCATACAAACTTGAATGTGTGTGTATGTGTGCAGAAATTGAATTTAATACGTATATCAATTATAAATGTTCTATGTACACACACACACACACACACAAACATACGACGGGCTCCTTTCAGTTTCCGACAACCAAATCCACACACAGTGCTCGGGCTGCGGCTATAGTAGAAAACACTTGCTCAAGGTGCCTCGCAGTGGGATGTAACCAGGAACTATGCGTAGCACCTTGGGCAAGTGTCTTCTACTATAGCCTCGGGCCGACCAAAGCCTTGCGAATGGATTTGGTAGACGGAAACTAGAAGAAGCCCGTCGTATATGTACATATATATATGTTTGTGTGTGTGTGTATGTGTGTGTGTGTATGTTCGTGTGTATGTTTGTCCCCCCAGCATCGCTTGACAACCGATGATGGTGTGTTTGCGTCCCCGTAACTTAGCAGTTCGGCCAAAGAGACCGATAGAATAAGTACTAGGCTTACAAAGAATAGGCTCTGGGGTAGATTTACTCGACTATAAAGACGGTGCTCCAGCATGGCCACAGTCAAATGACTGAAACAAGTAAAGAGTAAACGAGTAAGAGTAAATATATATATACCCATATATCCATACATGACTATATTTATGTGTATGTATGTATGTATGTATGTATGTATAAATGTGTAAATATATATGTGTATATATATATATATATATAT
>NC_068983.1:118964218-118967215 GCF_001194135.2 Octopus bimaculoides
TATACTTATATACATGCATGCAAACATACATCTATACATTCATACATGCATACATACTACACGTACACGCAAACACAAAAACACAAACACATATATACAGTATAAACATACACATATTCTACATGTATGTGTATGTTTATATATACATATATGTATATGTATGCATATGTGTGTATGTATGTGTGTCTTTGTGTGTGTGTGTGTGTGTGTGTGTGTGTATACATACACACCGCTTGTATTAGTTTAGTATGTAGCGAAACTCCAGGACTTCATGTCACTCCTACAGCAACCTCGACTAATAACATATTCTGTATACGTTTGATTGAAACTGCTGGTACATATGCCCGCACATGCGCATGAGGAGGGCGTATTTTCTATTGATATATATATATATAATTTCACGTGTGTGCTTATGCGCGTGCGTGAATATGTGTCGTGTATACGAGTGTTATTATGTAGTTTCGTATGGAATTCGGAATTCGTAGTTAAAGCGGTTATCGCCGCACACGAAAAAGAAAAAGAAAAAAAAAAAAGAATAGAAAGAAAAGAAAAGAAGAAAAATTATAAAGATATAAATAAATGAATAAGCACATATGAGTAGAGTAAGGTTTGAAAGTGTTTTTGCATGTCAAATTTAGTTGAATGGAAAGTAGGCCGGTTTGGTGATAATAAAGATCGCAGCGATCCGGGTTGGTCTCTCCATGTTGGCTGCCAGATACTGGAGCACTCACGGTATAATTTTCTTATCTAAAGCATCTAAGCATCTAGGTTCTTGCTGGGATTTATTTGGGTTTTTTTTTTCAGTTTTCTATTTTGGCTTTGCATCCATGTTTTTAATTTTCTGTATATATTTGCTTTTCCTTTCTTTGCTTCTTTTTTTTCTGGCTTTTCGTCTTTTTTTTCTCGTAATCTTTCCAAGATAAAGAAAATAATTCAAACTACCTGGACCTAAATGAGGGCGACAAATATTTGAAATAAATATATAAATTTACTTTTGAGTATAAGCAAATGCACTGTATAGTAATGTAGACCGAGAGCAGAATGCGGCGATTCGACAGAATCAGTAGAATGTCTGAGATAAAAGCACTGCGGTATCTGTTACGATTCTCTGCTCGATGAGTTCAAATCCTGCAGTGGTCAACTTTGAATTTCATTCTTTCGGGTTCGATAAAAGAAGTATCTCTTCCAACTATCTGCTCTCTCAGTTCAAATCTCACCGAAGTCACCTTTGTCTTTCATCCTTTCGGGGTTGAAGTTTGTTTCCCAACCACGTTTTCAGGTTCAGTCTCAACTTGAGCAAGGGAATTCTGGTCGCATGCATAGCTGGTTGGTAAGAAGTTTACTTCTCAACCACATGGTTTCGGGTTCAATTCCAATGGGTGACACTTTGGGCCTGTGTCTTCTAGGTGCACGCATACCTGTGGGATAAGCAGTTTTCTTTCTAACCACAAGGTTTTGGGTTCAGTCTCAGTGCGTGGCACTTTGGGCAAGTGTATACTAGGCGCAAGGATAGCTGTGAGCTAAGAAGTTTGCATCTCAATCAATTGAATTCGGGTTCAATCCCGCTGCGTGGCACCTTATGCCAGTGTCTTCTACTATTGCTTCAAGCCGACCAAATTCTCGAGATTGGATTTGGTTGGTGGAAAATGAAAGAAAGCCATCGTATATACACATGTGTATATGTATGTGTGTGTGTTTTTGTGTTTGTATCTATCCTCTAACCGCTTGACAACCGGTATTGGTTTGTTTAAGGCCCTGTAACCTAGCATTTGGGTATAATGAATCGATAGAATAAGTACTAGACTTTAAAAGTAAGGACCGAGATCGATTTGCTTGATTAAAACCATTCAAAGTGGTGCCCCAGCATAGCTGCAGTCCAATGTAACAGATAAAAAGGAATTCTTGGAAATAAAATTATGGGAACTGAAAAAAAAACCATCATTGAATCGGATTCCTAGGGGTTTACTGCTGTTTGAGTTTCCAGTTCGAACCCCACCATAGCCTAGTTTGCGAGGCAGGCTTAATCCGTCACCCAGTCAAACACCACAACCTGATACTGGTTGACTTTACCGAATTCATTTTTTTTTTGGGGGGGGGGGTTCTGTGCAAATACTTGGACCAGGTTCCAGCTTGAAAATATTTACACCCTTTCCATGCCTTACACTCGGAGGCCTTGTAAAGAATCACACTTGTTGTTTAGACACAACTCTACTCTGATCGAACAGACAACAACGACATTTCAATTGTGATGACCCTGCCATTTTTTCTGCTTCAAACATGCTGTAGACAGTAGCCCATGTAATATTCTTTTCTTTGTAAGATTGCAATGATGATGATGGTGATGATGATGACGATGACTGTGAAGAGGAAAAAGATACAGAAATAACATCAACGACTAGGAAATTGAGGATAACGAGAAGCGAAGATGCGGACGAACAGGTGATTACAATGGTAACGACGACGTTGTTATTTAACCCCAAATAAGCCCCGAACGAGCAGTCCAATGATCAAAGACATTCTAGTCAGAAAAAACATCTTATTTTGAAGAACATGTAACTAATGCTTCTTGCCCTTTTTTTTTTACAGGCGTTAAGATACCGTTTGAAGATGTGACTATGATTTCTAGCAAATCTTATGATTCTTAGCACAGCTTAAAATTTGACTTTTTAAAAAATTTCTTTTTCTTTGCCCCATTTGTTGTAACTGTCAACATACGTAATGGTGCCTTGACGCCTGTTTCTTTGTTAGTTGCTTGTTGACATGTAGGGAGTGACTTCCAATAAAAGGGAAAATAAAGAGAACTTCGCGTGACGACACTTACGCACAACCATTTGTATAATAGTGACGACAATGAAAATAATAGTATTGGGACTGAGGGATGATGACGATGAGGAGGAAGAAGAAGAAGACGACTGCGATGACGCTGATGCACTAAAGAAATATATATATGTATATATATATATATATATATATATATATATATATATATATATATAT
>NC_068983.1:118967448-118970251 GCF_001194135.2 Octopus bimaculoides
TATATATATATATATATATATACACATATATATGTTACCATACGTTTAACCAAGCCCTCCCAGTCTGGTGATGAAGTCAAACTTCAGTAAATCGAGACTTCAACAGGAAGAAAATAATAAAAATAAAAAAAAGAAAAGAAAAGAAAGCGTGGGTGAGAATTAGGAGTTCCAAGTGAGCTGCAATCTCTGCAGGAAGGATTAGGTTCTGGTGTCTAGTGCAAATTGTTGAAGGTGACACACAGAAGATGTGACGAAAGGAGTTGTCATCAAGTGCAATATTTCGCAACTGCAAGGGAATTTTGAAAATGAAATAATGATGTTTACGTACGAAATGTAATAATAATTAGCTTGTGAGTTTGTTCGGCCTTAACAAAAATAAGACAACGCTGGAACAGGAGGTTGTGAAACACTAAAGAGCAACTGTGTGAAACAAAAGAAAACATTTTAACTTGATTTCACATAATATGTGTGTGTGTGTGTGTGTGTGAGAGAGAGAGAGAATGAGAGAGAGAGAGAGAGAGGGAAGAGATGACAAAGGAATAAGCTATTCTCTTATGAACTTCATTAGCTAAGTCGTTTATTCCTATTTCATCGCTTTTCTTACCGCTTTTTACTCGACTAACGATTCGTTCAAAAGCATATGCATACTGAATTCTACAAGGTTATTAGTTGTCTCAATGCCTAAGCGCAATTATATATATATTTATGCGCGCGCGCGCGTGTACGTGTGTGTGTGTGTGATAATAAAACGAATGTTTTATACTTGATAGCATATCAAGGTCACTTTCACAGTGTCCGTTTTGCAACTGGTTAATGAGAGACGGAAGATGGAATATACGAGAGTTTTTATTAATCACTAACTTAAGGCGGCGAACTGGCAGAAACGTTAGCACGCCGGGCGAAATGCATAGCGGTATTTCGTCTGCCGTTACGTTCTGAGTTCAAATTCCGCCCAGGTCGACTTTGCCTTTCATCCTTTCGGGGTCGATAAATTAAGTACCAGTTACGCACTGGGGTCGTTGTAATCGACTTAATCCCTTGTTTGTCCCCTTTATGTTTAGCCCCTTGTGGGCAATAATGAAATAAGTAGACTAACCTATCCTGGAATCACTGAGCGGTAACTGTCAACGTGGGGGTCCGAATGAGGTCGATAGGGTTTATAGAATACGGTGGGGAAGTGGATGAATGCTGTAGTGAAGAAGTATGATGTGTGAGAAGGAAGCAGTAGTACATTAAGAAACTCAGCCAGCCTCAACTGACTTCGGTTATAAACCGGTTTATAGTAATGTTTGAAAGAAAAATATTGAATCATCCTGTATCTTGTTAAAGATTTGAAATAAGTTTAACACAGAATAAATAGATAATTATTTAAAAATATGCAATGATTATAAAAGTACAATTAAAAATCATGAAAACAGAAAAACACGAAACCTCATTAACTTTGAGTGGAAATTGAAAGGTTCATCCACACTCACGGCGGGCTGAGTACTTGTTCGTACTGAGACAAATTCATCGGACAGGGAGATACACACTTTTGTAATACACCACTGCCATCTCTTCATATTTTATGCTATTTATTTTTTCTTAGACTACACTGGAAGTGAAAGTTTTCGGAGAAAACAACGCTCGCAAAACAACTTCCAAACCTATTCACGTTTACGCTCGGCAAAATCTGTATTTGTTTGTGAGTGCTACTGCTGCTGTTGTTATTTGCGTTTTCGCTTTCGCTTCGAAAGCTTAAGTCAATACCATCAGCGTTATTTGTCATGATGTTATTAATTTTTCTCCGAGATTTTTTCGATGCTGTTAGCTTTATTTTATTTCATTTATTTTTTTGTCGCCCCCACCGCTTTTTCAGCTTGTGTTAATATTTTGTTTTTCGCCAATGTTGAAATGTTTGTCGAGGGCAGGTGTATTTCTTTATCTTGGTGCTATCACCAATGTGGAGAGCACCTCTACCCGCTGCCAAAATTCGAGGGGTAATACTGAATTCTGACTAAGCAAATAATAATAAATAAACAAATAAATAAACATGAAACAAATATTTTCGAAAACGTTTTTAATACCCAAACATAGCAGGAAAAAAACATTGAAGACAATCTTCTTATTTCTATATGTAATTTGTTCTGCGAGACACGATGCATAAATACTTATTCATCAAATATTTGGAAAAATAACAAAGGAATGTAATCCAAAACATGCCAGGACAGGATCGTTAGTGCGTCAGAAGAAACACTTAGAGGCATTTCTGTTGTTTTTTTTAACATTCTCAGTTCAACTTTGCCTTTCACATTTTCAGGGTCGATAAAATGAGTATCAGCTGGGTACTGGGTCGATGTAATTGACTGTCCTACAAATAGTAGGCCTTGTGCCAAAATTTGAAATTAATATCAATATTATTGACAATACTGAACGCCAGTCAAAAGTAGTTGTTTTGTGGTTCAAATCCTGCCGAGACTGATTACACCTTTTATTCTTTCAAAGGGGATAATATGAGCCCCAGTTGTTGTTTTTTGGTTTTGTTTTTAATTCCTAGATCAACGTTTAATCGAGCGGACCAATAATCAAAGATGCTCTATCTGGCATCCTGATTTTTTTCTATTTTCGTGTATTGGGAACTACGTTGTCCTGTGTGTCCTTCATTTTTCAAGGTGGTAGAGTAAGATTCGATGGCCACTTTTAGTAGGCCAACTAATCACGCAGAGTAGTGAACGAAGTAGCATCTGCGGAGAAGTCCCTACTCGCTAGAAATAGGAGTCAACTCTCGCTTAAATATATATATATATACATATATATATATATA
>NC_068983.1:118970261-118971994 GCF_001194135.2 Octopus bimaculoides
TTAGGTTGTTCCGAAAATAATGACTGCTCAAAGTGTTGTGTTCTGAAACGCAATTTTATCATAGTATTTTAATTATATTTTAGGTGAATTTCGCCATACTTAATAATTGATGTATGCTCTTTAATAATTTTCTACTTATTTCAACAGAAAGCATTCTTGATGTATAGGCGCCCTTAATTATGAACATGACAAAAAAGTACATTCGCTTACTTTTTTTGCATGAAGTCTAGCTTGGGCACAATGCCTCCCAAACTGCTGCCAATATCAACAGAGCATGGGAAGAGAGGTCCACAAATTATCGCAGAGTATGAAGGTTGTTTCAGAAATTCTGTAGATGAAGAAAGTAGAGAACGGTGATGCAGTCTTGACAATGAACAATTGAAAGTAATTGTTGAATAAAAACCGACGTCAAAGTGTCAGAGAAATGTACCAGGCATTTGGTTTCGGTGTTGCAACGGTCTCACGTAATCTGCAGAAAATTGGTAAGGTGAAAACGCTCGATAAATGGGTACTGCATGAGCTGATTGAAAATCGAAAAAGTTCGGTGTTTTGAAGTGTGCTCAATGCTCTTTCTGCGAAACACCAATTATCCTTATTTTGACAGAATAGTCACTTGTGACGAAAAGTGGATCCTTTATGATAACCGTAAACGATCAGGTCAATGGCTTGATCATGATGAGTCCCCCCAAACATTTCCCAAAGCCAAAGTTGCATCAGCAAAAGATTATGGTAGCTATCTGGTGGTCTGCAATTGGTGTTGTCCATTACAGCTTTCTGGAAGCCAATCAGAGCATTAGAGCAGAGGTTTACTGCAATCAACTCGCTGAAATCCATGCTCAGTTGGAAAAAAATGAATCATTGGTGAATCGGCGTGGCTCAATTCTGTTCCACAATAATGCAAAGCTACATATTGCAAGAATGACGCCTCAGAAACTCAGACTTGGGATACAAGACTTTACCACATCCTCCATATTCTCCTGATCTTTCACCCACTGACTACCATTTTTTAAAGCATTTAAACTCATTTTTAAGTGATAAAACTTTCAGATCCAAACCAGAGGTGGAATCAGCTTTCAGAGATTTCTTAGCATCAAAGCCAATAAGTTTTTATTGAACGAATTATAAATAATCTCGTTGATCGATGTCAAAGATGCATATATGTTCGCGGCTCATACTTTGGCTAATCAAAACACTTCTATTGTTAATTTTTACCGAATAAAATTGTTTCTGAAATCGGCCATTATTTTCGGAACAACCTGATATATATATATATATATATGCATATATACGTACAGGTATGTGCGTACCGACATCCACCTGTATGTATAGGTGCATATCTGGGTACAGGACATTGCAAACAAAACGTAGACGAGAAAACACACAAGCCACATAGAGAACATTCTTCTTCATCAGCTACCTCCGTTTTAACATCGGCGTTTCGAAGAGCTGAGCAGGACGCATCTCTAAAACGGCTCTTCCCATGGACCGCAAATTAAATTTGTATACACAAATTAAACCTTGCCATGGAGGAATGTAGTGGCGGACAAAAAAACAAGACAGGAAAACAAACAGAAAAGGCTATACGGCCAGACGGGAAAAATTATGTGTATGAACGCTGTGAGGCACGAACTTGAAAGTGGGGACGAAGTAAGTTCGCGTGTTTGCTCGGCGATAGCCAAGGAAGAAAAGGATTATTGACCGGAAGCATGTGACCATGCCGGTGTAAGGGGAAG
>NC_068983.1:118973206-118975950 GCF_001194135.2 Octopus bimaculoides
AGTAGCCAAGCCTTAGCCAGGCGCCTAAGGCTTGGCTACTCTGCATTGACAAGGGGCAACACCCTGAAACTAGTCTAGTCTGCAGATGCCAAACCAGCAGGGGGACACTGCTGACCTCCCCTGTTCGAAGGTTGTAAAGGACACAGGTTTCGTGTGTCACATAGCTAGCTAGAGGCGATGGCTTCTTGGAGCTAATTCACGGCAGCTTTCGTCCTAATTTTGGGACTGCCATGTTGGCTTGGCGATAACTATTAATTTCCAGTACCGCTGCCGTAGTCTCCTTTAGAGAGACTTAGAAATATTAATAACTCTATTATATATATATATATATATATATATACGTGTGTGTACGTGTATGTTCATGAGCCAATGATAGAAATTATTGTTATTATTATTATTATTATTGATATTTATTACGCAGGAAAACCGAGATTTGTAGGCGTGGTTAAAGGAGAGGTTGTGACTTTCATATCTTTCCATAATAAATAGGTCGGGAACTCGGTTCACCGTGAACCTAACCGCCACAGTACGGCGTCCGCCACCTCAAAAGAAATATAATATCAACAATAAGCAGAGAAGCAGCCGCAATAACAACAGCAATAATGATAATAAGCAAACAAGAGAAGTGGGAAAGTGTGTGTGTGAGAGAGATAGAGATAGAGAGAAAGAGAGAGAGAGAGAAAGAGAGAGAGAGAGAAAGAGAGAGACAAAGATAGGGGGTGAGAAAGAGGGAGAAGGGAGTAGAGAGAGAGGGTAGACAGAATATTGGAAAGTATAATTCGACTGACAGAGGTCTGGGCAAAGAGGTTATGATTCTGTAAGCATGGGTACATATTACCTACAGCTGTGTTTATGCAGTCTCCCTGAACAGTCTATCTCTGACTAACACCAGCCCTACCTTTCCTTCATTCTCTCTCTCTCTCTCTCTCTCTCTCTCTCTCTCTTTTTCTCCATCTATCTATATGTCACTATCTCTTTCTTTGCCTCAGTCTTTCTCTTTCCGTTTCACTAACAATTTATTTGTTTGTTTAGCTAACTCTACATCATTGGTACCACTTTTAATCCCTCGCTCTCTCTATCTCTATCTCTCAAAGAGAGAAGATGTAGACAGAGAGAGAGAGTCAAGCTCACATATTTTATAAAAAAGGCTTGCACTACGGGACACTCCCTTCCTCAACAGTTGATTGGAGAATTCGGCACCTTCCAACAATATCGTTCCCTCCGACGGCGCCGAGTAGCATTAATGCCAGCAGGGAATGTCCTGGGTCTTTGGGCTTACGCTGCAGTACGCATTTCTTTCCTACGTTACCCAACAAAGCAACACACCAAACCAGATGCAGCTGTAACCAGTCCAACCATAAAAAAAAAGCTATTTTGTTTTACAACATATTCAGGTTATGTTATTTAATTTCAGCTTTGGTCTTTCTCTCATATGTCTCTGCTATATCCACGATGAAGCATTTTCTGCTTGTCTCTATGAGTCACAAAATATTGCTCTACTATCGTTCGTATGTCTAATGTCAACCAAATCAAACATTTTCCAGCTACAAAACTCGCGATAACAAATCTTTAGTGAAAGCACCATAACTACATCGTAGTCCAATTAGGGTGTTGCTAGTGCCAAAATCCTACATATTTTAGGCCCGTCCTTTTATGAACACTCTACATTAACATTTCCATGCACCGTCAATTCAACAATAAGATTTGTAAGTGTGCGTATGAAATCACACTCAGTCATAAGTTCAGGAATTTACTGTACAGTTTAGGAAGAAGTGCACTCTTTTCAGATCTACTCGAATCCCCCGTCTTTAACACCGTTGAGAAGTTTGAGTCTAAATCTTCCTTTGGTTACGGTCATGTGTTGTCCTTTCTTAACGAGCAATTATTGATGATGATTCTCAATGCAGTGATGCTGCTGTATTACTGTCAATGCCTCAGTATTGACTTGGTTGTATGCCGCGTGACATACTTTGCAAAGGTTACTTAGATCCAGAACATGCTCCAATAATGCTGAACATCTGCGCCAATAACAATCAGCAGTGTTATTTTTAGCATACCATTTAAAAGGCTGGGGTTGAAGCACCCCACCGAAAGTTTATCGTTCATCACTCTCAAGAATAATCACGAACAAGCTGTCTCGTTTTTCCATAACACATTCCACCATACCTTTACTCAGCAGTTTACCATGTTACTTACGCACGTTGACTTCCAAAAGCTGCTGCTTCAGTTACTCCTCTTCAGTATAAAAATTTCTTTGTTCCTTATGTCTTATCTGCCTTCTATTATTCTTGTGTGATATTCTTTTCTTCCGAATCCATCTTTGTCCAGCTCTTGTGTTCTGCACAACACCGTCACCGCTTTCTTTCCAGAGTCATCTTCACCACCGATCAGTTGCTTTTCTCTCATACCCCAATTCCTTCTTGCCAACACAACTGGCTGAACCGCACGAGCAACAGGGTCGAGTCCGTAACATTAAGAGACAGCGAACTTCTGCTATTGTAGACTGTTTTACTAATGATGATAAAGGCAACACTGGTAATGCAACAGCTGTGGAGGTGGAGGTTAATTATTTCTTTTATACTTCATTTGAGCGAAATGAAAACATTCCACTAAACATGAAAACATATTTAATGTACATGTGTCCACATTACAGAATAGCATTAACTTCCCTGAGTGCACCAATTTTTAGTGTGCGATGTATGTATGTATGTATGTATGTATGTATGTATGTATATATATATATA
>NC_068983.1:118976034-118977873 GCF_001194135.2 Octopus bimaculoides
TGTTAAATTATTTCATTGCACTCTTGCAATCTCTTCAGTAACTTGTCTCTCCACTTCCATTTATTTTGAATATATATATATATTTTGAATATATATATTCAAAATAAATGGAAGTGGAGAGACAAGTTACTGAAGAGATTGCAAGAGTGCAATGAAATAATTTAACAAAAAACTATATAAATTAATAAAGGACTGAACCAGTGCGTGTGTTTATTACCGGCATAATGCCTCTTCCAAGGTTTAATTGTATTTCTTTCAACACACGTATCCACATCAAGAATCTTGCACACGAAATACACATACGAAATATATATATATATGTATACATATAACAAAAGCTCAGCGTTAAATAATACATGCATATAACAAACAATATATACTACGTTCGTATTGAATGTATACATGTGTGTGTGTTACTACGTATATGCATCCATACATATGTGCGTAAAAACTTTCACATACACATAATAGAATAATTATATAGACAGATAGACAGACAGATAAATAGGTAGATAGCTATAGACACCCATACATATGTACACAGAATTTTGTATATGCACACACACTAACAAATATATATATGTGTATGTATATATGCATATATACGCTCGCACATACATTGTGCTTGTATGCGCATATGTATGTGCGTCAGTGCGTCCGCACGTGTGTGCGTGTATACATCTGGTGAATCTGTGCATGCGCGCATGCGTGTGCGTGTGTAGCTGTTATGAGTGTTACTACCCCTTCAGCAAACTAAGTATTGAATTGACGAAGCTAAAATATAAAAAAAAATTTACCTGCGTATGATTTCCGCATTTTTATCAATTATGCGTTAAAGGGTCACTGCATAATTAAATGATGTTACAGTCCGACATTTTGTTTTTCTTTTCGGCTAGAAATTCCTTTATCTCAATCTGCCGTGATATCAAGTGCATAAGGTGTGATCTACTTTTGGGTCATTGGTTTGTTAAACATCTCAGGACCGTATATTTAAGATGATTAGTAAAGAGACAGGAATGAATGATATACTTTATCGCTGAACCGGTATCTGATCTCAGTGTAAGGATCTGACTCAAGTTTATGTTGTTTTCTGCTTATCTTATTTTATTATTCTATTTTAGTTTTTAGTTTTTGCTTTATTTTACGCATATTTTTATTCGTTAATTATTGCATGTTTTTAATGCCTTTGCTATTCTCTCATCTCCCCCTCTCTCTCTCTCTCTCTCTCTATCGCTCTCTCCTTCTCTCTCTCTCTATCTCTCTCTATCTCTCTCTCTCTCCTTCTCTCTCTCTCTCTCTCTCTCTCTCTCTCTCTTTCTCTCTCTCTCTCCCTCTCTGCGTGTATGTGTGTATGTGTCTCTTGCGTGTGTACGTGTCGGCGTGCAGTAAGATAAATATAGACAGAAATAAATACACACCACATGAACATGAATGTATACATATGTACACACACACACACACACACACACACACACACACACACACACACATATATAGTAGCCCATATATACATGTATGTGTGTGTGTGTGCGTGCGTATTCCTTTATTCTTTTACTTGTTTCAGTCATTTGACTGCGGCCATGCTGGAGCACTGACTTTAGTCAAACAAATTGACTCCCAGGACTTATTCTTTGTAAGCCTAGTTCTTATTTTATCAGGCTCTTTTACCAGTTACGGGGACGTAAAAACACCAACATCGGTTGTCAAGCGATAGTGGGGGGGGACAAATACAGACACACAAACACACATACATATATATATATATATACATATATACGACGGGCTTCTTTCAGTTTCCGTCTACCAAATCTACTCGCCCGAGGCTGTAGTAGAAGATAT
>NC_068983.1:118978996-118982421 GCF_001194135.2 Octopus bimaculoides
TGTAACTTCTAGGACCACGATGTAACTCAAACGATGAAGGAGATCAGACACCATCAAGAAAAGCGTACTCTACAAAATTCTATTTTAAAAAACTAAAAAATCTAAGAGAAAATTTGTAATCCATAAAATCTATAAAATATTAGATTAAAAATTTAATTCAGTTTAGTAATTTATAAAAACGAAAGTGAATAATAGACAACGCGCGTTTCGTGGCCACATAAAAGTGGAAAAGATCTGGGCAATTTACAATAAATCGATCAAGACAAGTTCCACTCAGAATGAGGACACTCTTCAGGTCTTGTAACTTCTAAAAACGTATCCTAATATTTAAAATGCAATAAAATAAAATATTTTATAGATTTTATAGATTATAAATTTTCTCTTGGATTTTTTAGTTTTTTAAATCAATATTTTGTAGAGTACGCTTTTCCTGATGGTGTCTGAACTCCTTCATCGTTTGAGTTACATCGTGGTGGTTATTCTCTAAATTATTAATATATACATATATATATATACACACATACATTACACACATATATAGATATGCACACAAGTATATATACAGACACGTATACACATGTAAGCATAGGATTAAATAACCTACCAATTCTAATGAAAATACTAAACCTAAGACTTAAACAGAGAAAGCTTAGTACACTCGAAAAAT
The DNA here is from genome assembly GCF_001194135.2 of Octopus bimaculoides. Taxonomy (NCBI): domain Eukaryota; kingdom Metazoa; phylum Mollusca; class Cephalopoda; order Octopoda; family Octopodidae; genus Octopus; species Octopus bimaculoides. The sequence goes on from NC_068983.1 coordinate 118,979,664, forward strand.
TGCATCAAAGCTGCGTGATAATGATGTCAGCCGTGGAAAGCAGACCGTCATATAACTTGTTTTATTCTTCCCTTCTGTTTCATTTTGACATGCGCATTGCGTTTTCATTCTCTTCTGTTGAACGAATTCAGTGTTCACATGCGCATTGCGTGTTCATACTTCTCTTTCTGGTTCCTACTCAAAACTGTTGTTTTCATTTCAAGAACCTGCGTTCTGATAACTATGGAAAATTTGGGGAAGAAAATCAATTTCGTGCAATAATATAATGATATATTGAAGAACTAAACCGAAGGGATTCTTGTTAGGGGCTCAGTTATAGGTTAACTAATATGAGAACCAATGGAGGAACTTCATTTTAGAAGGTAAACTCATGTGAAACAAAATCTAAAGCGCAATTAGTTCTTGATCATCTCAATTTCTGTTGTGTCACTGTTTTTGTAGTTGATTGCGCTGAAAGATGGGTTCACTTGCTGTACAACACACTGCTCACCCAAAACAAATTCACGAACAGGACCTTCTTGAACTCTGGAAACGTTTTATATGTGTGTACTTACTTGGTTACGAGTTGACTTCCAACATGTATGTATGTATGTATGTATAAATATATGTGTGTGTAGCAGTAGTAGGAGGAGGAGGAGGAGGAGGTGGAGGGCAAGGGAGAGAGAGAGTGTCGTGTTAAGTCAAAATATAGCAGTCCACTAACTTTACGGGACCAATAGATCATCTACACAAATCTCTATACTTCAAATTCCCAAATTGCTTGAAATATTTGTTGATTATAGAAAGAAAAATACCTTTTAAAAGGAAATGAAATATTTTCTTAGATATCGGAGCAGATTTCAATGAATTTAATTACTTATGTACTTTAACATGCATAACGATTCGCTTTCAAAAAGAGAGTGCGATGTGTTAAATAGATCATTTGTAGTCAAGAATAATTAAACAAATGTTATTTAAAAAGACTTCTGTGTGACTGAAATCTTTCGATGCATTAAATGAATTTTTAATTTTAAATGAACAGAAATAATCCAATTCTATCCTTGGAATCTGTTTGTTTCGATAGACAATAATGAAGTTCCTAAATATAACAATACAAACTAGATGTAACTGGTATTTTTTTTGTTACGAGGGAAATTTTTGGCTATTATTTATTTATAATAATTAACACTAAAAAGGCGTCCCAGAGGCAAGCTACTCATTCACTGATTAGGAATGACTAAAAGTCTCCTTAGTTTTGAAGATAAACTTATCACTAATTAGCACATAGGAACAATTCTTTATTAATAATGACTGGAAGCACAAGATTTTGATAATTAGAATATTATATGATATTTTTGATTCCTTCGCACTTAAAACTAATTTTCTCAGTAATTACCATAGAAGTAACTTGTTAAATTATTACTCGAATCAACAACCCACTTAGTGTAACCGAGGGAAATCTCTTTCAGTCAAGTTATTAAGAATAAATATTAATTAGAACTTTCGGCTTGCAGTATTTAATCCCAGACAGTTACCGCTGGAAAGGAAATATTAATTAAAGTTACATTAGAAATAGCTCCCAACAGATCTAACCACAGATTAGATTTTTAAAATAGAACTACATTCATCGGTTGAATAAAACATCACATATAAACTTCTGATTAAATAAAAGTAGACGTTAAATGTATTTATACAACCGAGGGAAAAAAACAATCGAGTAAATACTTGTTAAATCTGGCAAACGTCTTTTACGATTTCAGAAAACATTGCTAAAATGACAATTGAAAAAAAAAATTACCTTAATAAAATGTGAAGGTTCTTTACATTTTGGCAAATAAGATATATATTCTTTGTTTCTATTAGTTAGTATTAGGTCAACTTTGATTCAGCTGACCTACGATGAAAGGTATTCCTATTATGACCAACTTACCTTTTTAGGGGTTTATCGAAGGGCTGAATTATGTATTCTTTTGTCAGTTAAGCTGGTACGGTTTGATGCCGGTGAAACTCGGCTGCAATTTCTACCAGATCTAGTGACCACTTTCAAGCTCTCTCATTAACTCGATCAATATTTATTTATTTATGATCATCGTAGTTACAATAAACAAGGGCTAGGCCTTTGGATTCGGTTCTGTGATATTTATGCCAATAACATCTATTAATTCCATTCCAGGAATTCTATTATAGGTAACCAAGTAGTGACTGGTATAAAGAAAACAGTCTTTTATCTTTAAATTTTTTTAATGTGAAGACATTGCAAGCAAGGAGTATAAACTATTTTTAATCAACCAGACTTAATGGTAAATATTTCATCATTAACAGTTAATATATCTGAACAAATACAAATTTAGAAACAAAAGCAAACAAATAAAAAAAATAACAACAATATATAAGTAATCGTTTGGAACAGTAGAGCCTGTTCTACGATAGTTTAAATTTTAGGTCAGCTTCCATTCAAAGATATAATGCATCTCAGTTTATATACTCGCTTCGCCACACTGAAGAAAAGAAGTAATATTGGATTTTCTCAACTAAACTGAACGATTCTGTAATGAAATACAATCGCTTGAAACTGATGGATGTGCATTACACAATGCAAAAAAGCATGACTTAATGCTTCTTTGATGTCATTCCAACATATTCAACCAGGCATATTACGTAATTTTTCAAACGCAGTTATTTACATGCAATTTCGTTAGAAACAGAGTGGTAGAGAAACAATTGTAGGAAAGAAATTTCATTCTTCGTCTTCTGATATATATATATATATATATATATA
>NC_068983.1:118982431-118992372 GCF_001194135.2 Octopus bimaculoides
ACATAAAAACTTTATATATATATATATATATATAAAGTTTTTATGTTCAGTTATAATAAAAACAATTTTACATTAATCTAATGGGTTACTCTACTTTTGTAGAGTACAAATTTATCGTTCTTAAACAAGAATGTTGTTTACAGTGATTTCTATATATAAATATACACACACAGCACATATATAAAATGCAAGTTGACCTCTACAAGATTTAAAAACAGAATATTAAGTGATAAAACAAATAAATCACACAAAGCATTTTTTCGAAGCTCTAACAATTCAGCCAATCCAAAGGTGATATCTCGTTAAATCTGTTTCAATGCTCTTATTGTAGTGCATAAAGTAACTGGATCGATCTCCTTCATTTTTTGCAGGTCGCGGTTGGCAGAAGCATTCACAAAGGTTTAAATTTGGTATTACCACATTCAACATAAAAGAGAAAACATTTACTTTCTAACCATTTTAATTCAAACCATTTAAAGATTACTGCAGTTTACAAGGCACAGGAGAAGTAGTACTTTACTATTCCAGTAAGTCCAATCCATATATTTATTTAACAACACCTATATTGAAATTGTCACCAGATATATACATTTTTTCTAGCTATACTCCATAATGGTGAATTATTTTCATTAGAGTTACACATGCCACATCCAGCATTACAACAGGGCTTGTCTACAGGATTTCGAAATGTTCTGCTCAAATACCGATAGTTTGTAATCAATCACTGGTGCTGCATTGATTAAAACCCTAACTTTCATCGGCTATTTCAAGTTTCCTGTCTAGGTGTTGTTTAGTCCTAGTTAAGGCCTGCTCGAGCCAAACTATGATCATAGCTGTCCTAACACGACTGCCCCATCGTCTTTATCAGGAACTACATTGTTCTTTCGTTTTTGGTGCTCTTTGGTCTTTTCTTCAACTGCTATTTCTAGCTAGTCGAGTGACTACATTGATGTTCCCTCATTGTGTTAATTACTTGATCAGAACCCAGGGTAAAACAACACAAAAACTATGGAATGTGTGCCGTTTCCAAAGAAATTAACAACATTGAAAATTCAAATAATCCATTACTTACAGTCGAAACTAGATTGCAAAACAATGATATAAGCATTCAGTTTAGTCGCTGTGGGAAGTTGAATGTCAAATGTAGTCAAATAGCTAGAGACCGAAAAGAAAACAAACTGAGTTCACTGGTTGTTTACCAACTACTTTACAAAATAATGCAAATATAGTTGTTCTATTTTGGAAGTGTTGAGAGTTGTGAAAATAACTGTGTTATCTTAGATGGATATATCTCACATATATAGAGGAAAGATTGTGTATTAGAGGTTAGTGAAATGTGAAAAGCACAAACCTGTTAAAGTAAGTCGAAGATAAAAGTACTCCAGCAAGATACCTGGGCATTTATTGATAAAGACATTAGTTTTGACTTGGCTGAAAGGTGTATATTTTTAGGGTGTTTTTTTAAACGAATTCATATCATTCATATTTTTCTCAATTTCTTACGCCAAACTAAAACCTTGTGCCAATGATATCAAGAACAGGTAACAATGACGAAATGAAATGACTTTCAAGTGACATGCAACTGAAACTAAGTTTTGGATTCGGATTACCGAGAATATGCAGTCCACTGACAGGTGATTGCCTCAGTTTGTGGACAATTTGTCTCATAAAAGTGATTCCTATTATTTTTAATGTGCACATAGGACGAAGTAGAAATTTACTCACCTTTCAACATTGACAGAAATATGTAACCCGTTTTGTTCGGTAGACCACATAACTAAATCCATTAAAATATTTCATCTTTCAATGGTCTGGTTTTAAATCCTGTCAATAAAAATTTTGTTTTCGATACTCTGATACGGCAGTAATTTTATTCAGCTGAATACACGTCATTGATTGGTTAAAATTATCGAAATACGACAACTTTAACACGAAATAACTTTGAAAATACAAACTTTTCTCAACAGCACTAAGAGTAAAAGATGTTTTATATGACACATTCTACCAGTGTCCGAAGTCTGAAAGTGTATTGTTACAAAAAATTAATTTTTTAATGTGCCATTCAAAGGGTAAAGGTCCGAGTGGCCTTCAAAAGTATAGTCAATATGTACACCAATACTTTTAAATTAGCACTTATGTTCGTCGAAAAGATTAAAAGAATGAAAGAAAAAAGAACAGCAATCGACGTTGGCGGTATTTAAACTCAAAACGTACGAGAATGTGAGTTGTCTACCGACATTTTAACGATTCAATCATTTACCAAAATAAAACCAGTCAACTTTTTACAAAATATTATAGAGAACACTCGTACTAAAGTACTCAGGTAATGTAAGGAAAACTAACTATTATAATTTAGATTTATAATTTAAAATTATATCTACATCATTAAAATTTATTTGGCACTACTTAACATTTTAGCCCTATAAAATTTTCTGCCATTCTGGAATACTACATACTGATGTATGATGCAGTTTTTTTTTTCCTTTTCGCGAAGCTAAGACGCTTTTTTTTTTTTATAAATCTACATTGATCATCTTATTAGGAAATAAAATATTTCTAACATCTGTTCTCTTCTTTTCTAATTGGATTTATGAAAATATTTAGACAATTGTCTTTTTTATTTTCGTGTTTTTTTTTCTTCATTTCTTACATGTGTCTAATACACAGGAATGTGAGTCGTTCATACTCTGCAAACATAAGTTCGCTAAAGAGGACATATAGACGTTGTTATGATTCCTATAAGGAAAAGTAAACTTTTAATGAGGTCTTAAATAACTTCAACTGTCATGATTAGGTTGCAAAGCGGGAGCTGATATCGAGGATACTAAAGAGAGGGCAACAGAAAGTTCGTATGGAAGGGAAGACAGAAAAGAGATAGAGAACGATAGAGAAACGGGTACATCAAAGTGGAGTACATCATGCTGATTCCATTAAAGTTTATTTACTAGTACTAAGAAAAGAGAATAATAAAAGCAACAGTAACAACTAGCAACAGCACCAGAGATGACTACCACCGAAAGATGGGCCGGGTTGTGAGCCATTTGAATGTGCTAGAAATAACAGCCAAATCCCTCTTAAAAATAGACACATTAGATTTGTCCAGGTGTCCGATTTTAAGAAGTCCAGGTTACACAAATTTTAAAATAGATAAATAACTATATAAACAACAAAGAATAATAATAGTTTCTTTGGTACAAGGCTAGGATTTTTAGGGAAGGGAATTAGCCAATGCCATCTATCCTAATACTTGATCCTAATATCTTATTTTATAGGTCCCCGAAGGAGGGAAGAAAGACAAAGTTGACCCCAGGGGGATTTGAACACAGAATGTAGCGAGCCGGAAGAAATATACCACAAAATATTTTTTTTCTCAACTCTTGTTATTCTACCACCTCGAATAAATAATGACGGGATTGTTATTGTTGCAATGCTTTTTAAAATCATGTCTGCTCTATCAGTGTCGACTTGAAATTAAACAGTGAAGAGCAACAATTGTAACAACAGCGTCATCAATATTTACTGAAGAACAAAAGTTTAAACCACTGATTCCCAACGTGGTGGGATACGCTCCACTGCTGGGACCTGGGAAAATTGTGGTGGGTTGTGAGAGTTAAATGTTTTTCTTTTATTTTTTTTAGTGGGACATGGAATTATGAAAATCTTCTTTCACAACAATCATATTACACTATACTCAGCCTAGCCAAACAACTAGTGAAGCATACTGTGCGAAGTTTGTTTGCTGCAGTATAGCGCTATTCTCACGCCTTAATGTGGATATTTCTTTAAGGAGAGTATATGATTGTGTGAAGCCGATACTCAGTAATTAATGAAAGAGTTACGGGTAGATTCTTTTGTATAAAATAATTGTTATAAAGTATTAAAAATAAAATTGCTTTTTTTGTTTCTAAGAACCGGTGGGGCATACATTATCCTGGGAAGTTATTGTAGGGCCTGGGGAAAAATAGTTTGGAAAACACTGGTTTAAACAATAATGATTTCTATCATAAGTAACATAACACTTATTTTGAGGAGGATTATAGTTGATTATAGAGAAGGCGCATGGGTCAGTGGTAAGAGTGTCAAGCTCACAATCATGAGGTAATGAGTTCTATTTCCGGACCGGGCAGTGTGTTGTGTTATTGAGCGAGACACTTTATTTCACGTTGGTACAATTCACTCAGCTTTAGAAATGAGTTGTAATGTCACTGGTGTCAAGCTGTATCACCCTTTCTCTTGGATAACATTGGTGGGGCGGAAAGACGGTGAGCTAATAGAAACGTTAGCACGCCGGGCGAAATGCCTAGCGCTATTTCGTCTGTCTTTACGTTCTGAGTTCAAATTCCGCCGAGGTCGACTTTGCCTTTCATCTTTTCGGGGACGATACATTAAGTACCAGTTGCGTACTGGGGTTTATCTAATCGACTGGCGCCTCCCCACAAATTTCGAGCCTTGTGCCTAGAGTAGAAAAGAACATCGGTGGGGTGGAGAGGGGAGGTTGGTATGTATGGGCGACCGCTAGCCTTCCACAAAACAACCTTATCCGGGTTTGTGTCTAGGAGGGAACTTTTTAGGTGCAATCTCATAGTTATTCATGACCGAAGGGGGTCTTTACCTTTTATAGTTAATTATATAGGCCTAAAGGTATGACTGGTACTTTGTTTTCTCGGTCGATCCAAATTGGGAAAAGGCAAAGTCTATATCACTAACGGAGTGTATCATGTAAGACAGTGTTTCTGATAGGGAAGTAGGTTGTAAAGATTGAAAAGGTTGCAGCCGATGGTTGCTGTGTTTAATAAACTCAAAATGGTTATAAATGTTATTCTTTAAATGGTGGCAAACCATGATGAATAAAGAAGAATTAAATGGATTTCTACGGAGACAGAAAATATTTCACTAATATTTTGATGGAGCCCGGTAGTTGCTATTTTGTGAAACCCCGTGTGTCTATTTAGTAATTTAAATATTTATAAATATCTACATATATTTATTTATATTTACATATAAGTATTTATATGTATATACATTCATATGTATGTGTATGTACACACAAACACACATACACACATATATACACACATACACGTACATGACATAAAGGTTTCCTGGGGCATCTTTCTGCATGAAGAATAAATTAAGTGAGTACTAAGGCATTTAATGCAGTAAGCCAACAATCTATTTTTAAATAATTATGATTACATTTGTTATGAAAAGAAAAACCATCAGTATTAATAATAATTCATCTCAAAAAATATAAAGGAGATAGCTCCCCAATGCAAATTGATAATACAGTGTTACCTCGGAGTACGAGTTTAATTCGTTCCATGACTGAGCTCGTTTAACGATTTACTCGTTCTATAAATCAATTTTCCCCATTGAAATTAACTAAAATATAATTAATCCGTTCCAGCCCATCAAGACCATCCAAAAATAACTTTTTAAGGATTTTAAAACAGAAATGGTGCAGTTACAAGTAAAATGGCAACTATAAAAAAGAGAATGCAAAAGAAATATGTAAACTGGTTTTATTAACCGAATTACCTTAAGGATGGGACGGTTTGTGCGCGAGGAAGACGATAGCGCGAGGAAGACGATAGCGCGAGGAAGAAGAGGATTACTGTTAGGAAGGAGAATCTCTTTCCATTAAAACTTCAATAAGAACAATTTCTGGCGTTTTCTCTCTCACTTCGCTTAATTTAGGCTTTTTGGACACACTTTCTTCACTTTTTACCCTTGAAGGTCGTTTCGTTAGAAACATATAAAGAGAAGTCTGCTTTTTTCCTGCCTTTCAAAAAGTTACGAAAATGCGCCAGAACAGTGTCATTAAATAAAGCAGCTGCACGACCTGTAGCTACTTTTTCAGAATGATATGTTTCTATAAATTCAGAAATATACTGCGACTTCGATAACATTGCCTTTATATCACTCGTAGAGATATAATTCTCTGCTTCACTGTCCTCCTTTGGGGAACCAATCTCTACCACAGCATCCAAATGTTGCTGCTCCTGAAGCTGCAGGAGTTCGTCTGTCGTCAGCTTCTCTGAGTCTTCCTTGACGAGATTGTTAATGTCTCCATCATCAACCTTGAGGCCCATGGACTTGCTTAGAAACACCTCCTCCTCAACTACAGATGTCTCAGACTCAAATCCCTCGAAGACTCTTTCGGATATGCAGTCAGACCACAGTTTCCTCCATGCAGAATTCAGCATTCTCATTGCACCCTGCCAGGCCATGTCAATGATTTTTCAGGCAGTTTACAAAACTCACGATGGTTTAGTTTAGTATTTTTGGTGACTCAAAAGCACCGGCGAAACAGGTGTTTGGTGTACAATTTCTTAAAATTAGAAACCACCTGTTGGCCCATGGGCTGCAAGTAGGGATGGTGTTGCGTGAAAGGTACAGAACTTATATGAATTTAAATTCGTCCAGAATATCATCGTTGAGGTTTGTGGGGTGAGCTGGATCATTGTCGAGGATGAGGAGGGTCTTGAGATTTTTCTTCAGGACGTCCTTTTTCACTGCTGATCTGAAGATAAGGTTGACTTACTCGGAGAAGAATTGCCTGATGATCCAGGCTTTAACGTTTTCCCTCCACATAATCTGCATTTTCTCCTTCACGATTTTATGTGATTTGAACATTCGTGGGTTTTCGAAATGGCAGACAAGAAGCGGCTTAATCTTCAAGTCTCCATTATCATTGGCACAAAGAGCGAGAGTTAGCCTATCTTTCACAGGCTTATGGCCTGTCATTTTCTTCTCCTCTGCAGTTATATAGGTTCTTCTGGGCATTTTTTTCCAAAACAGACCAGCTTCATCACAGTTGAATACCTGTTATGCGATACACTCCTCGGCTGCGATGAGCTGACGGAATACACGCACGATATCGTCAGTTACCTTCGTGTCAGAATTCGCTGCTTCTCCATACCTGATGACGATATGAACACCAGTCCTCTTCTTGAAATTATCAAATCAACCACGACTGGCTTTAAATGCGTCTGCTGATGTCTCCTCCATCGATGTTTCAGGGTTCTGCTTCAGGAGATCCTCATACAGCACTCTTGCTTTCTCGCTGATGATGGTCTCCATAATTGTACTCCCTGCTTGTTGCTTCTCGTTGATCCACAGGAGAAACAATTTTTCGATTCTTTCGTAGACAGATGCGCGTTGCGTAGAGAGCCTGAAGACACACTTTGATGTTGTAACGGCCTTGATCTCGTTCTTTTTCTCAGGATGGTGCAGAAAGAAAAAATATAAATATTAAATAAATGGAAATGGAACCTGTGAGTGTGTTAGATACTAAGGCACTATGACTTTCTCTAGACACAACAATACACACACACACGCACAAGTGTTAAGGAACGGAGTAGATAAGATCCGGGCTACATATGTTTCACACACACACATATATATATATATATATATATATTCTATGTATATGTGTATGTATGCATGCATGTATGTATGTATAGGTGTTCCTTTCAGTTTTCGTCTATCAAATCCATTCACGGCTTTGGTGGACCCGGAGCTTTAGTAGAAGGCACTTGCTCAAGGTATCACGCAGTGGGACTAAACCCGAAGCCATGTGGTTAGGAAACAAATCTATCGCCACAGTACCACAGTTGTTCCTATTTGTTCACTACTTTCAGCTAAAACTTCTGCTACAATAAAACAAACGACAAAAAGGAAATGAATAATATCGTGTTTAAACATTTATTATTTAGATTCAATTAACAATGATTCTGTTAATAACAATATTAATAGCACACAACAACGTTTGCTATTTCACTTATGTATGAACTAATAATGAACAGAAACGAGGTTAGGCCACTCTGTTTATTCCCTAGGGGTAAACTAATCTCAGTTTGGGATCCCTTGCCTTAGAATGATTGGAGGGATAAAGATTTTGAACGCAAAGCATTCACAGATTAGACAATTTTTCAAACCATAACATGGGAAAATTTTCCTAGTGCCTTCTGCATAAAGGGCTCATATTTAAGCGAGGAGTATCATACTTTATGTTGTCAATTAAAATATATTTAAATCAATTAAAATTACACGCTTAATGAAAGTAAAAATCATATTGACACTAATGATTTTTCTCTTCATTACAGAGCGTCAGTTTCATTGAAAAATTTCTTGGGTACATTAGTACCCATTCTAACACACACACACACACACACACACACATACACACGCATTCAATCACAAGACACACACACACACACTTGCAAACAATCGTCAGCCATGACTGCCCGCATAAGTATAAACAGTGGCATATACATATATACATACATATATATATACATACATATGCACATACCTGTACGTATATATGCATATACTCATTTACCATTTGTTTATATATATATATATATATATATATATATATATATATATATATATATATATATATATATATATATACATACATATATATATGTGTGTGTGTGTGTATATACACACGCACACAAAAACATGAATTCATGTATGCGCATACATTTGCTAGCACAACGCAAATGGCACGCACATCAGGGACGTTCACCTGATGTGCACAAATATGCATGTATACAAACATGCATGTACACGCATAACGCATACAACAGTACATGTGAGTATACACATTTATTTCCTTTCAGGTGTAGAAACATACACACACACACACACATACACAACACACATACACACGCTCGCGCGTGCGCACAGGCGCACATACACACATATATATATACACAGATACATGCATATATATATGTCAGGCACGCAGGTGACCGGCAACAGGTTGTTATAGTGGTGTCTCACTGTGCGTCTGACAATACATTCTTAGCTTGCGAATAAAAGTGTAAAGGGGCCGTGGGCGTTTGCGTGGTGATAGCATTTTATTGTTTAATTTTCAGTTCAATCAACCAATGAACGATAGTTGGTATGTAGTTATCTTCGATAATTTTGTGTTATTCATTTTAGTCTTCTCTTCGTTGCACGGTATGTCGTTTTAGATTTTGCTAATGATTTTCTAAAAATTAATATTATTAATATTTTTTTAAATACATTTCTTTATAGTACAGCTTATAATAAATATACACGACTACCCGTGGCCCGTTGGGTCACTGGGAAAGGCTGAGTCTCCCAGCAACAGAGTTTTGTTTCGTGGGTTTTTTTCTTCTTTTCCATGTTATTTCGCATGCTTTCAACGAATATGACACCGAAATCACGCGTAAACCGGTCCTTTCACCAGAAAAGGAATGATTTAGCTGCTATTTCTTGCACACCCCGCGACCACGTAGCAGGTATTTTGGGTTCTTTATCGTAAATAGGTATTATGTGGTAGCAGGGCATGCTAGAAATAGCAGCCAAATCTTTGGCGGTAAGATACGTTGAATGCATTCGAAAAAACAATATTGGAAAAATAGGGTCCTTTACGAAATATTTACCGTATTTTTAAAGTCATTTTAACTTTAAAATATGTTTTAGATATGCCAAAAAAAAATTGTACTAGTATTCACTTTAGGATAATTTAAACAAGAATTAAAGTATTATCTGTTTAAAGAAAGCTAGTATATAAATACTTATTGTACAAACAAGCATGGAGGGTCGTTAGGCCAGACGAGGTAAGGTAGCGAACGCTGAAGGAATATTGTATATATCCATCCATACATACGTGTATGTAGGTATGTATATATGCTGAAATTGCAAAGATAATCTGGAACTCGACTGAGGAAAGAAAGCTCCGAATGACCCGTCTTTGTTTTCTTTGTATTGTCTATCTGGATGTTTTGTTGTCCCTCTTTTGTATCACCTAACTGTCTGGATGTTTTGCGTTCTTGTCCCATTTTGTATTTTTTATATATATAATATAATATAATATAATATAATATTATATAATATAATATATATATACATACATACATACATACATATATATATATATATATATATATATATATATA
>NC_068983.1:118992566-118994985 GCF_001194135.2 Octopus bimaculoides
ATATATATATATATATATATATATATATAATATATATATATACATGTGTATAAATATATATATCCATGTTGGTCTGCTCATCTAGCCAGCGGGGTAGTGTCATTTGAAGGTTAAAAACAATGCAAAGGCGCATTGTGACCAGTGATGTATGACAACATCGGCCATGAGATAAAGTGATATATATATATATATATATTACATTAGATAACAAGGTAAAGTTATTAATAGGATAGGTAAGGAGGAAGATGAATAAAATAATATAGAATAAAAATAGCAGAAAACATAATAAAAGATTATAAAGAAAGATGGAAGAGATAAAAGTAAAACAATATAAAATACAATAAAATGTAGAAGAGTAGAAGGATTTTCAAGTTTTCTGTAGTAGGCTGATGGATAAAGGACTCCCTTCGGTCATGAATGACCATGGTATTGCACCTAAATGTTTCCCTGTTAGGCACAAGTTCCAGCACGATTGTTTATGGAAGACCAGCAGTCACCCATGCATATCAGCCTCTCCTCTCCACGCCACTGATGTTATCCAAGAGAAAAGCAAAGGGCGATACAGCTTGGCACCAGTGACGTCGCGGCTTATTTCTACGGATGAGTGAAGTGAAACAACGTGAAATAAAAGGTCTTGCTCAAGAACACAGCATATAGCACGGTCCGAGAATCGAACTCATTATCTCATGATTGTGAGTTCGATGCTCTAACCACTGAGTCTTGCGCCTTCAAATCTTTTAAATCCTCATGGATATAAAATCTTGTGTATATAAATGTTTAAATCTTTAAGTGTGTATAAAAAGCTTATGAATATAGAAGTTTTTTGTTGTTAGTACTTCATCGCTTACGACGTCGAGGGTTCCAGTTGATCCGATCAACGGAACAACCTGCTCGTGAAATTAGCATGCAAGTGGCTGAGCACTCCACAGACACGTGTACCCTTAACGTAGTTCTCGGGGATATTCAGCGTGATATAGTATGATAAGGCTGACCCTTTGAATTACAGGCACAACAGAAACAGGACGAAAGAGTGAGAGAAAGTTGTGGTGAAAGAGTACAGCAGGGTTCGCCACCATCCCCTGCCGGAGTCTCGTGGAGCTTTAGGTGTTTTCGCTCAGTAAACACTCACAACGCCCGGTCTGGGAATCGAAACCACGATCCTATGACCGCGAGTCCGCTGCCCTAACCATTGGGCTATTGCGCCTCCACACGAATATAGAAGTAGATAGAAAAGTAACACATTATACAAGGTGAACCAAAAGTCACGCACAAAGTAAGTTTAATACGCTTATGAATTGCATAAGTCATGTTTCAATTTTTCTAAAATCGAATAAAATAAACTCATGATGAATACATACGTACACGATGAACAAAATGAATAATAAAAATAATAATAATCCTTTCTACTATAGGCACAAGGCCTGAAATTTGAGGGAGGGGCTAATAAGGATTTCATTTATTTGCCACCAAGGTGAAGGATCACGGGACAATACAAAGACAAACATAAAGTGTGGGCGTTTACATATAATGAAATGATAGAGAAAAAAAGTAAGTATACGCAGTATACAATGGAAAAGAAGGGACATATATACATAGTATACACACAAGTTTAAAAAAGCAAAATGATCGGGAGGATGATAGAGATGCAGCCCTCTTGATACAGGATGACCTGTAGGGATTATCGAGGAACGCCACTGTCCGAGATTTCTCTGAACACCAAAAGCAAGCGCCCTCTCCAGTTCCTTCGCTCCGAGTCACAGGTCTACACTTAGAGAGCTACCATCCACTCTTGCCATTTTCGCAACTTTTACCCACTTTCCAGTAAACTCACTCGAGGACAGCACTTCCCTCTCCACTCAAAATTTCCTTTCAAGTGAAACTTGAAGAAGTCAATGAGAGCTCTACCAAAGGGGAGTGTATCTGTCCTCATGCCTTTCAACCTTGTCTACCAAACAAACTCTCACCACAGCCACCAGGCAAAGAAAACCTGCCTTGCCTGCCCGATTGAAGGAGGGCGGCGGGGAAATCATCACTACAGACTCGGCCGATAGACTGATCCGTCCCACACGTAACAGCAGCTGTTTGATATAACCCCACAAGTCAGAAATGCCTGGACAATGAACGAGTGCGTTCAGAACGGTTTCGTCACTCAGCGAGCACCGCGAACAAGCCCGTCTGACAGCACATCCGTATCTGATCAATAAAATGTCAACTGTTATGGTGCGTGACATTAGTCGACTGAATCGCCACTAGTACTTAGTTTCTTTTCTTAAACCTGGTACTTATTCTATCGGTGTCTTTCGCCGAACCGCTAGCTTACGGAAACATAAAGACTCCAGCACCCATTGTCAAGCGGTGGTAGAGGATAGGCACAGTGACGCGCACACACACACACACACACACACACACACACACACAC
>NC_068983.1:118996254-119002923 GCF_001194135.2 Octopus bimaculoides
ATATACAAGGGTTGGACAAAATAATGGAAACACCTAGCATCATAGCATCATAATTTTGAAATATCTATAGAACCGTCGTCGACTTATCTTTTCAGTATGGCAGGTTTGGTATTGGGCCTCAATTAGAAACACTATTAGAATGACATGTCAAATTTAATTTACTTATGCATACCTAGCTACGTTCCACATATACATGAGAAACTACTTCCCCTAAACCCAATCGCATGAGAAACTACTCGCAAATAAAGTAGTTACAATGTAATTTTGCACCTAGTCTCATTACATGGCTCCTTTGAGAAGCACCAACTTGCAAGAAAGAAACGTGTCATATTCATTACAATTATAGTGACGTGATTTTCGTCCATTACTTCCCTCTCGTCGACAACACGTCTCATTTTCGCATTCCGCAACTTTAGGGCTTCAAATGATGTTGAGCCGAAAACTATTACACTTTTTCAGCTTACTCTGTTACATGTTGCAGATACCCAGTTTTTTTCTCTCTCTTTCTCTCTCTTCTCTCTCTCTCTCTCTCTCTCTCTCTCTCTCTCTCGCTCTCTCTCTCTCTCTCTCTCTCTCTCTCTCTCTCTTGATACATTTATGCTGCTTGTGAGTACAAATACAATCTATAAAATACAAATATACTTCAGCTTACATCGATAACCGGTTCCCTGACATGCGACTCAACTCAAAAAATGACGTAACACGAAAAAGTATTAAATTTTTTTTTATTAGCTGATATATGTTTCAATAAAGGACTTGTTCATATTTTCACATGCGTATATGATCTTCTTCTTCGGTATAGGTTTTTGTGAGTTTTTCTCAGATTTTTATGCTTTTAAATATCATTGCTAAGACCGAAGTATAGTCAAATAAGTCGAATTAAGTTGATACAAAAAAGACGTATCTCGAAACCACTGTTGGAGTATTTCAATTGATCAAAATCTAAACTCTATAATGTCCAGTTTACCCCGAGGATCTTCCACCCAGACTACTCAAAATGCAAACTTATATTATTATATATGTTTTGGTATTGGGCCTCAATTAGAAACACTATTAGAATGACATGTCAAATTTAATTTACTTATGCATACCTAGCTACGTTCCACACATACATGAGAAACTACTTCCCCTAAACTCAATCGCATGAGAAACTACTCGCAAATAAAGTAGTTACAATGTAATTTTGCACCTAGCCTCATTACATGGCTCCTTCGAGACCCAATACCAAATTGGGTGCGTAGTGAAACAAGTGTAGGCAATGTTAAATAATTCAGAAATTAATCTATATCCATTAAATATCTCCATTTTCAAACTTATTATTAATAATATTTGATGTTTTTCTCTTCAAAATATTATATATTAAAGCAGGGTATCTTGGATAAAACTATCTCTATAAGAGGTTTAAATATCCTCATAGTAAATATATACACAAACACACTCACACACACACACACACACACACACACACACACACACACACACACACACACACACACACACACACACACACACACACATGGTTACTTCTGTCATGTAACCACACTGCTTTATCCTTCTTCCCGGACTTTTCCTCGTTCCTCTTTCTGAGGAAGAGCCATGCTCGAAATGTTACTTTCTTTCATCCATCTTAAACTGAGAGTCAACCTAATAGATTTAGTGTATACGTCCTTTTGACTTTTGTTCTTTCATCTTATTTTTATTTTCGATTTGCTTCTATGTATATACATACGTGTGTGTGTGTGAGTGTGTACATGTGTAGTAAGTGTGTGTGCATGCGTGAGTATGTGCGTACCTATATACATATTTGCGTTTGCATATATATATATATATATATATATATATATACATACATACATACAGAGACAAATATATGTTGTCTAAAATGTTTTTTCTTTGCTCTAATGTTTCAATACTATATAGTAATTAAAACATGTAATCGTAACAGACCTATATTGTTCATTTTAAAACTGTTTAAACATAAGTAAACAAAATTAACAAAGTATTATAGGAAACTTTACCAAAATCATGTTGACGACGAGTGCAAAGCGTAAAATTAACCATGTTAATTTATTTTCCTTATCTGACTACACTGAATTATATATTTTTACATTTTTTTTTTCTCTCTGCTTACGAAATATTGTTTTAATTTTCAGTGCGACAGGAAAATAGACTTTAAATCACGTAGAAAATCATTACATGATGTTCTTGTTGTAATAGTGTATGGTAATATAGGAATAGATGAAATACTTGGGCGTTACAGTGTTCGCTTTGTGTGTGTGTATGTCAGTGTGTGTTGTATGTGTGTGTGTGTGTGTGTGTTGTGTTGTATGCATGCATATGTAAATGCGTGTGTGATTCTTTATAGTGCAGAGTAGTAGTAGTAGTAGTAGTAGTAGTAGTAGTAGTAGTTGTTGTTGTTGCTACTGCTGTTGTTGTTGATGTTATATTTTTAGCTTTTACTCGCTTTGCAATATCAAGTTCATAAAGCAGGAAGTAAAATCTAATACTCTGACCGGTAGTTACTCGCACGCACGCACGCACACACATGCACGCGCACATACACAAAGGAAGACTTATACAATTATGCGACTGCAGTATGAAGAAGAATATAGAAAATGAGGTTATACTAAAAGACACAACACTGACAGTCATGTGATTTGGTGTATAAAAACTTCATTAATCGTTTTTGATCTTGAGACAAATTTAATGACTAGAACAGGAAAAACTGCAGAATAATACAATATGAAGAAAATATTCCTTTTTTCACTCTAGGCACAAACCCCGAAATTTTGGGAGAGGGGTAGCAGTCGATTAGATCGATTCCAGTATGCAAATGGTACTTAATTTATCGACCCCGAAAGGATGGAAGGCAAAGTCGACCTCAGCAGAATTTGGACTCAGAACGTAGACAGACGAAATACCGCTAAGCATTTGGCCCGGCGTGCTAACGTTTCTGCCATCTCGCCGCTGGAATACCAGAAGTTTTGATTGGATTCTAAAATAAATCGCTGTATCACATTCGTTAGCGATGCATCCGCTATTTGAAGAAATCACTGAGAGAAGCAGTTAGAAAAGATAATTGAGAAGAAAGTGTAAAATAGAATATACATATAGAAATAGAAGAAACTAAATAAATAATGACTGGAGAAATTTATGTGCATCGAGTAAAATTGCATGTATGCAGATAAAGTCTTAAGTGTACGCCAGTTGACGAATAAGTAAACAAAATATACAATCAAATTTACGTGAAGCGTGCAGTAAGCGGGGGGATAGCAGTAAGCTAATGCAAAAATTTAACAGATAGGTATTTTTCAATAATGGAGACAAGAAAACCAATATAGTTTATTGTGAGATCCAATAGTTTCAACACTTTCTTAACCTTTATGAATTAAAAGACAATAGATACTCAAGAGAGTGTTTACACGATGTTAAATTCCAGACTTTCAAGTTTTGAAACAAAATATACAGTTTCTCAGTTGGTTTTGATATAAAACTTCCGTGTCTATATGATGTTAAAAATCCTAGCACTGAATAATTTATCTTAAATCTATGTGAGCCTGTATCTCTAGAAACACTATATGTTTCGTCAATGTTATAACGACTGGGTTTACAAGTTGATAAAAGAAAGCTTGTGTTGATAAAAGCCAACTTCAAAATCATATTCATTTAATTCAGCTTAAGATTGTTGTTCAGGGGTTCTTTGTACAGTATGCTAACCATTACGTGAGCAATTAGTACTATTGTAATAAATAATTTCAGGCAAGTGCAGAAATTGTATGAGAAAGTCGTTTTGTATTGTAATTTCTTGTGAAACATAATAAATTTTTCATTGAGCATAGCTGAACTATAATCAATTTTCTTTGAGGGATTTTGTTATTCGTTGGAAAGTGAAAAGATATAAAATTACCAAAATATTTAACTGTGTTACTTCTATTATACATGGGTCTGAACAACACAATTTCTCATTTTTTATCTTAGAGCTGCGCCTCTCTACTGTAGGCTCAAAGACTAACATTTTAAGGGAGGGGGAAGTCGATTTCATTGACCCCAGTATTCGACTGGTTTTGATTTTATCGAAATGAAAGGATGAAAGGCAAGGTCGACCTCGGTGGAATTTAGACTCAGAATGTAGCACGTCGGACGAAATACTGCTAAGCATTTTGTCCGGTGTGCTACTGATTCTTGTCGTCTTAGAGCAGCATTGTAAACGTGGCTTTATCTGAAGGTGATTATAGGTTCTTACTAATGTTAGAAAGCATATGCAGCATGAGTCGTTAGAGTGTAATTCCGCTTCCATTCGTGGAAATCGATCTTTATAACTCTAAATTCACTACCGTATTTTTCGGTCTATAAAACGCATCGATATTTAAGCTACAGAGCCGAATTTGGGGGAAAATGTTAGCTTTATCCACACATAAAGCGCACCGGTGTTTAAAAGATCTATAGAGCTACAAGTCCACAGCTAGCTTTTTTGTTATTGACATGTATGTAGTTTCAAGATGCCTTATTTTACAACTGTGGAGGCGCAATGGCCCAGTGGTTAGGGCAGCGGACTCGCGGTCATAGGATTGCGGTTTCGATTTCCAGACTGGGCGTTGTGAGTGTTTATTGAGCGAAAAACACCTAAAGCTCCACGAGGCTCAGGCAGGGGATGGTGGCGAACCCTGCTGTACTCTTCCACCACAACTTTCTCTTACTTCCTGTTTCTGTTGTACTTGTTATTCAAAGGGTCAGCCTTGTCACATTGTGTCACGCTGAATATCCTCGAGAACTACGTTAAGGGTACACGTGTCTGTGGAGTGCTCAGCCACTTGCACGTTAAATTCACGAGCAGGCTGTTCCGTTGATCGGATCAACTGGAACCCTCGACGTCGTAAGCGACGGAGTGCCAACAATTTTACAACTATGAGATGTATTGTTATTGTCATGATTTTATCTTACTATAATCAACAACAAACACATTTCGTCAATATTAAAGTCTTTATTGGATTAAAAATAACATTATCAAAACGTGAAGGTAAAACAAAACAAATATGCTTTGTTTTCTTACGGGCATCAATGTACTGTAGCAGTAGTTTTCTTTCACGTTGTTCACCGACCGACCGTTTCTCTGAAAAAATCAGTGGAATCATTCGATCTCCATACACAAAATATTTTCCCCGTGAAACTTATAAAAAATACACACATTAGGCGCACCTTTCTATAAGCCGCACACTTAATTTCCCAGGTACAAAACAGTGGCTTATATACCCGAAAACACGGTAATCCTTTATGTTTACATGTGAAACAAACCCTAGATATTAAACATATCTTCCTTGAACTATATTCTGCTAACACATTTTTTATTGGATAAGATTGTTCATATGGCCTCTATGGTCCCTCCGAAATCGGTGAGATTGGAGATCTAAACATTCCGCTTAAACGGCATGATATTCTAAGCTACACTCAACAACACATTCTTTTTCTCTTTAGTTAACGTAAAGAGAGAAAATCTAAATGCCAATCTTTTCACCCTGAAGACGGAGGCCGGTTTTACGACGGTGTTTATATACATCCACTACTAGTTGCATATCTTTGACTTTTTGCACACTCCATCAGTCAACGTTATAAATGTTACCTAATTCCGAGACACTCAGAAACGGTTGTCGGACCTAAAATATCACGCTGTCTGCTCTTAGATTTCTGTATCTTTTTGTACACCATGTAAATTTATTTTGTAAATATATGTCTATATTGTTGTTGTCGGCACTCCGTCGCTTACGACGTCGAGGGCTCCAGTTGATCCGATCAACGGAACAGCCTACTCGTGAAATTAACGGGCAAGTGGCTGAGCACTCCACAGACACGTGTACCCTTAACGTAGTTCTCGGGGATATTCAGCGTGACACAGTGTGACAAGGCTGACCCTTTGAATTACAGGCACAAGAGAAACAAGAAGTAAGAGTGAGAGAAAGTTGTGGTGGAAGAGTACAGCAGGGTTCGCCACCATCCCCTGCCTGAGCCTCGTGGAGCTTTAGGTGTTTTCGCTCAATAAACACTCACAACGCCCGGTCAGGAAATCGAAACCGCGATCTTATGACCACGAGTCAGCTGCCCTAACCACTGGGCCATTGCGCCTCCACATATGTCTACATGCATATACAAAAATGTTCATTTGAATACTTTCAGTTTTTATTTCTCTCTCTCTATATATATATCCCTATATATATTTACAAGTGTATATATATGCATATTTTATACATCAAGCTCAAGCGTATTTATCTGCATCACTATCTCCATATCAGCTCACCTAGATTCCTCTTTTAGCCATACCTTACGCCGCGCGCGGAGTCAGCCCTCGATAAAGGCTTAGGAGTGTAAGTTCAAATCATTTGAGTATTTCTGTGTGTTCTATATTGAGCATCTCTGGATGTCTCCGGTCGACTATATATATATATATATATATATATGTGTGTGTGTGTGTGTGTATAGATAGATAGATAGATAGATAGATACTTTATTAATAAAACTGCAAAGACATCACAAAAACTGTTACTCGGAGTTTCACGTTCCTGTTCGTCGGACAGTTTTTGCTTCTTTATTGATAAAGCATATTACTTTACCTCCAGTATTCGAGTACAATTTTTTCCGCTTTGTTTCTCATATATGTGCTTACTCTGGTATATATAT
>NC_068983.1:119003668-119006168 GCF_001194135.2 Octopus bimaculoides
ATTATATAGTTCTATATATATACACACACACACACGGAAATTCCTACAGGACAATCTACTGAGGGCCATAGACCAACTCTGCGGCTTGTGCAAAGTCCATGTCTAATTGAGGGAGATATGGTGGCGAAACAGTGAAGTTGGCAGATCTGAATAAGCAGAATTATGTCAGGAGGAATTTATACCAGGTTGTCAGGCAAAAAGCTTAGTGTCAGGTTTACAAAGAAAATAGTGAAGTAGAAAGTAAGACGTTTGTCAGTGTTCTGCAATGTGAGAATGAAAGCACAAGGTCTTTCCTGATTGCAAGACAATAAGTACATAATAGACAACTGAGAAAATTATAGGCGAGAAATGTCTGCGGGCGGATACCGGAATATACTTGCATTCAGTGATTCTGTTAAGAATGAGGTATGAAAAAGATATTATAAATGGCGACTTAATGTGGAGAAAGTATGGAAGAAAGAGTGTCTTTTCAACGTGGATCCAACAGAGGCAGTTTACTTGACAGTAGAATGATAGATAAACTAATTAAGGATGACGAAGGTGCGGAAAGTTTCTAGCTCATCAGAAATTACCGTTGAGATGCTTAAAATATCTGGAGGAATAGTACATGGTAAAGTCATCTGCATTGTTAATCAGGTTATACACGAAAGTATCATACTCAACGACTAGCACAGCATCATTACTGTCAACTGTTACAAGGGAAGAGGAGGTGCATGAGATAGAAGTAATTATTGAGATATCAAATTGCTAGCACAGATCATGAAAGTTAGACAGAAAGAGTTATAGCTCAATTAATTAGAAAGTAGATTGGTCTAGATCAGATGCAGCTTAGTTTTGTGCCAAGGAGAAATACAACTGGTTTTCTCACCCTAGTAAGACAACTACAAGAGAAGTATTTAGCTAAAAGTAAACCACCGTACTTTGGATTCGTTGATCGAGAGAAAGCTTTCGGCAAGGTCCCTGATCTAGTCGTATCTGAGGAAGCTAGCGGTAGGGAAATTGCTTTTGAAGACCATACAACCCATGAAGAGGAAGCCATATCTGTAGGGTGAGAGTTAGCAACAAGTTCAGCAACGAATTTAGTGTACAGGCAGTAGTACCACAGGACTCGGTTCTCAGTCCCATTCTATTTATCCTCGCTCTCCAGACTATAAGAGAGGAATTTAAGGCTGGTTGTCTTGGGAATATGCTGATACCTCGTTCTTATAGCGAAATTTTTAGTAGAGCTAGAAAGGAAATTCTAGGTGTGGAAGCTAAACCTGGAAATAAGATCCTTAAAACCAACATAACCAACACTAAAGTTCTAGTAATCAGGGAAAAGACAGGACTTTGCTCCCTTCGCGAAAATGAGCCAGCTTTGTGTGTAGAAGAGGTGTTGGTGGAAATTCCATATGATGTAATCAGTGAAAACTATAGACGCACAAGAAGTGGACACATAAGAAGTGCAGTGGAATCACAGCATTGTTAACGGAAAAAATAAACTTAGTATGTTATAGACGTGGAGTAGCAATAAACACTAAGAAAACACAGAAAATATATTTTCTCGAATACACGGAAAGACAATGTTCTGAAACCATAGTTGCTGGAAGAAAAATAAAATGGCAAAAGTTCATGGAGTTATAACCTCTGTTGGTAACAAAAGGACCCTACCTCCAACGGCAAGGCGGATTGTACGATGTTTGTGTACAAATAGCAATGCAACATGGTAGTGAGACGTATGCGTTAAATGCAGAAGGCATGCAAACACTGGAAAGTTTTGAAACTAGTTTCCTCTGATGGGTGTGCGCCATCACAGTACGACAAAGTGCAAATTTGTTGAGAAAATAACTGGACATAAAAGGCTTCAGATGTAGTGTGTAAGAGAGAAGACTTTCCAGGTATGGTCACATGATGTGTATGGATGACGGCAACTATATAAAGTGTCAATCGTTTTAATGTGGATGGAACTCGTGGAAGAGGGTAAAACAGGGAAACATGGAAGGAATTAGTGAATGCTGATCTCAAGATGCTGTGCCTGGAGATGGCAAAGGACCGCGATGCGTGGCGTTTCGCGGTACTCGAGAAGACTTACTCATCAGTTTTAGCAAGCGAGCTCCTAAAAAGCATTATGCTTATGTTTTTTTCACTCACTGGGCACTGACCTGCACCAATCTATCCTCGTCAAACTTTTCCCACTAATCTTCCAAACAGCCACCTCTCCATCGCATTTCTAATAATGATACTGTGTCTACTGTAATCATATGATAGCGAAGTCTGCACATATTTCTCCTCCCGTCTGCTATACTTCATCTTTAACATACTCTCATACCTGCCACCGACGTCTCCTACCTCCGTTGTCCCTCACTCACTATAACCACTACAACGTACCTCTGTCCTCTTTCCCTGTACATTTCTTTCTCTCCACCCTCCAACCCCACATATCATCCCCTTATTGATCCATCTACAGTTTTATTATACTGTTGCGCATCAATTTTCCTGTACAACCCCACTTGTCACCCCC
>NC_068983.1:119008668-119012478 GCF_001194135.2 Octopus bimaculoides
GCATGCTCACACGTACATACTCGCACGCATGCTCGCACACACAACGCTCACACACGCACATACATACATACACATACGCACAAACACTCTCAACC
The DNA here is from genome assembly GCF_001194135.2 of Octopus bimaculoides. Classification (NCBI taxonomy): domain Eukaryota; kingdom Metazoa; phylum Mollusca; class Cephalopoda; order Octopoda; family Octopodidae; genus Octopus; species Octopus bimaculoides. The sequence continues at coordinate 119,008,764 of NC_068983.1, forward strand.
CCTTTCTACATATATGTTTATTCGTATATGTGTGTGTCTGTGTGTTTCAAGACAGTCAAACAGACAGACAGACAGATAAATAGATAGATAGATAGATAGATAGATAGATAGATAGATAGATAGATAGATAGATAGGGGGAATGAGAACAAGACAGACTGATAGACAGACAGACAGACACACACACACACACACACACACACACACACACACACACACACACACATATATATATATATATATGTTTATATACATACACACCTACGCACGCGCGCGTATACATATATGGCTGGTTTGATAAGAATAGCATATGCTATAAAGTTCTTTTGATGTCTGAACAATGAAAGAACACTTGACCACAGATCAATATTGGACAGACCGCGAAACATGTCTGGACCATCTCCTTTACTTTCTTCGTATGCGACCAGAATAATACAGTGTAGTCACACAGACAGACAGACACACACGCATACACACATAGTCATATACATACACATACAGTCACATACATACACACACACTCGTATACATATTGAAGCGCTTGCATGACTTTAGACTTTACACGTAAATGTACATAACAAGATTCTACCAAGTTTAAACCTAACTCTATAAACCTGAATCCAGTGCTTGAATAAGATGGAAATCAAGTAAACCAACCGCTGAGATTAAGCAGAGACTATACGGTCTACACGTAAATTTGCTAACTACCAGCGCAGTAAAGCCATCTCCCATTCTCCAAAGCAGCAGCCTGACGGTGTAACTTAGTCGGTTTTCAGTGGAAATACGTATACTAGTGGAACATTGCAAGTAGCGCCACCTTAAGGTATGCAGTCACACCAAGCTGATAGAAATGGAAAACATATGGTCATGACGTCAAGATTGCTTTATCCAATCTGAAGCTCAGCCAAGCTGCCGCAAGCTTGCTGCTGTTCACTAACTTGTTTGATATTCCAGTTTTCAAGGATAGACACGGGTGAGGGGGCAAGTCATTGGCAAGTCTGCTGGAGCAAGTAGACATTTACGTTTTAAAATTACTTATTAATAATTGTTTACAATTATCGTTAAAGTGATAGGAAATACTTAGATAAAAGAATTCTAATGAAGAATTATTAGAAGAAAGAAAAATCCAGCTTATAAGGGAGACAACCGTTCGTCAAAGAGCAAGTGGAAAAATTATCTGGACGGCTAAGTTGTTAAATGATGTATAAATATCAGGTCATCCCATAAGTTCTGTCCGATTTTACCTCTTTTAAAATTGAATGAAATTTAATTGTATTTTAGAACGTCTAATGGAATTAAAATTTTATTTTTATGCATTTGGGTACACTTAAACTAATTGAATATTATTTTATACAATAATAGAATCAAAATTTCTTTGATTAAAACCCTTTCGAACATGGAAGTATCCAAAAAGCATTTGAGGCACATAATGCTTTATGTGTACAAAAAAGGAAACTCTGCAGCCGAAGCGACTCGAAACATACACTCAATTTATGGGAAAGAATGCTTGAATGAAAGAACTTTCATTGCAAAATTCAGAAGTGGAGATTTCAGCCTTGGAGATGAAGATCGAACAGGACGTCCAGTTGAGTTTCATGATAAGCTCCTTGAGGAATTACTTGAAGAAAATCTTGCATTATCAGTTGAAAGATTGGCAATAAAGCTTACTTCAAACCATACAACTGTTCATCGTCATCTTCAACAACTTGGAAAGGTTCCTAAACTTGGCAAATGGGTGCCTCATGAATTATCCAAAAGCAAACGCAAATCCCTGATTGACATCTGCTCTTCTCTCCATTCTCGCGAACTCATTTCACCCTTTTTGGATAGACTTGTACCTGGTGACGAAAAATGGATCTTCTATCGAAATGATAAACGTCGTAAACAGTGGCTTGGTAAAAGGGAAAATGCTCAACCACAACCGAGAAGGGAACTTAATGGGAAAAAGGTTCATCTCTCTATCTGGTGGGATTGCAAAGGTGTAATTCACTTTGAATTGTTACCACCTAATGCAACAATCAATGCTTAAGTCTACTGTCAGCAATTAGAGCGTTTGAACCAAGCTTTGAACAAAAAAGACCCGCTTTAGTGAATCGTAAAGGAGTGATGTTTCATCAGGACAATGCGCGACCCCACACTGCAAAGATCACATCACAGAAGATCGAAGAGCTTGGTTGGGAAAAAATTCCTCATCCTCCTTATTCTCCCGACCTTGATCCTTCAGACTGCCATTTGTTTCGTAGTTTACTGAAACATTTGGGGGACATAACTTTCGCAAGCCAGGAGGAGGTCGAAACTGACATTTCAGAGTTCTTCGCTTTGAAACCAAAAGAGTTTTACATTGATGGGATTAAAAAGCTTGTAAATAGATGGAAGGAAGTCATAGTTAATCAGAGAAAGTGCATTGATGATTAAATTTTAATTAAATATAACATTCGATCACTTGTTTTCTTTATTCAAAATTCGCACAGAATTTATGGGATGACCTGATATATCAATAGAAATAATCTTACATATCTGTAGTCCTTCATCTGTTACAAAGAGATCCATAGCTTTTCTAGCAACTCTTTACCTCATTATTATTATTATAGAGTAGAGCTCGACTTTGCCTTTCATCCTTCCGAGGTCAATAAAATAATTACCATTTGAACACTGGAGTCAATGTAATCGATTTTCCCCCCTCCCCCAACTTGCTGGCCAAAATCTGAAACCATTATTATTATTATTATTATTATTATTATTATTATTATTATTATTATTATTATTATTATTATTATCATTATTGTTATTATTATTATTATTATTGTTATTATTATTATTATTATTATTATTGATAAAAACTCACAGTATTCTTATTTTTATCGCGTGCTTTCACTATACTGCCGATCGCAGCTTTGTGTGCCTTAGGTAAAGTGTAACTGATTTCTTTTGGAGTTGTTGTTATTATTATTATTATTATTATTATTATTATTATTAGTAGTAGTAGTAGTAGTAGTAGTAGTAGTAGTAGTAGTAGTAGTAGTAGGGAGGAGGAGGCATAGGAGGGGAGGTATAAATTTAATTTTTCCTCAAGCATTTTTATTGAATGCAACGTTACAGTTTCAATAAATCATAGGTTTTGGCTATTCTTCCATATGATATGCATCTACAGAGAGGCATCTCTCATGTTGCAGCGACCTTGGGTTACGTGATTTTTCGGAAATTATAAAGTATGACCGTTAATTTCGGGATACAGACCATTACATTGCCCTTACGAAAACTCGGATAAATTTTAAGGATTTCACAACTGCAATTTCTTTCTAGACAAAGGGCCGTTTCACAGCATTTTAGCTAAGATCAAAATACAGTTAACAACTCGGAAAACTACAATCACAATGCATAGATATGTGTGTTTATGTGCAAGTGTATCTGTGTGTGTGTGTGTGTGTGTGTGTGTGTTTGTGTGTGTGTGTGTGTGTGTGTGTAGAAAACTTTATTTTCAAAGTTATTTCGTGTTAAAGTTGTCGTATTTCGGTAATTTCAACCAATCAATGACGTCTATTGAGGTGAAAACAATTACTGCTGTGGTTTGTCAACAAGACGTTCCGGCTGTGTATATTTAGTTTGTCACTGTTACTTCTGATATATATACATTTTAGATACACGTGTGTACAGTTTAATCAATTCAGTTATTAGTTATTTTTAAATTTTTTTCAGTTTATGCCGCCATAAACACTT
>NC_068983.1:119012598-119014773 GCF_001194135.2 Octopus bimaculoides
TCTCTCTCTCTCTCTCTCTCTCTCTCTCTCTCTCTCTCTCTCTCTCTCTCTCTCTCTCTCTCTCTCTCTCTCTCTTTCTCTCTCTCCATATGCGCACATACACATATTTATCAACCGTCAACGCCAAAATCAATGCTAGCATTATTATTACCAACCCACCAACTTCTTAATGATCAACGACAGCAACATTAGTATGAACAAGATAGACAACTCCACACCTAAAATAGAAGACAATGATATGAAATAATATACATTGGTGTATTAAAAAATGTTGGTTGAAATGTCTTCAATCATAGGTCAGGGAGAACTGACTTGCGATTAAATAGCAAAACTATACAAGAACAATATGACTACTACCATCACCCACAAAAACACCACCACCAACAACAAAAACAACAACAGTGCTAACACTCCAGATATTGAATAACTGACAATAACAGTCATTATATCAGCCTGATAGCAATGTTTGTAACCTCATATGTTATAAATCAACAGAATCGTGTGTGTGTGTGCGCGCGTGCATTTGTGTGTTTGTGAGTAGAGTGTGGAATTTCATGGCTCAAGTCAGTGGTGCAAGGAGCGAAGTGCCCCTGAATCTGTTAACACCTCAATTAAGTGAAATAATACAACCATTTCCTCATTTCCATTCTTATATCAATGGAAATAACGTATCTATTTTGTTCTCACAAAACAGTTTTTTCTGGTTTTTAAAATTTTGTTCTCACAAAACAGTTTTTTCTATTTTTTAAATTTTGTTCTCACAAAACAGTTTTTTCTGTTTTTTAAAATTTTCTTCTCACAAAACAGTTTTTTCTGTTTTTTTTTAATTAAAATTTTTTTTTTAATTTTTACTGTAGATAATTGATGATCACCGCTGCGGTTGGATTTACCTTCACTTTTAGATATCTGGAAGCAAGCCGTCAAGTGGAATTGAAGTAAGTAGTACGAAAAAGAATTTCCAAATAGATTACACTCGAAGATATTTTGACACTTGCAAATCATTCACAATTTTGAAGGAGCTATGGAAGATGATGTGATTAAGTTGCTTTATTACTTTCTGAATTTCGCTTCATCTTTCTATGGCTGCACAAGAAAATTTGCCAAAAATATGGCTTTAAAATTACGTATGAATTGAATGAATGCACATGAAAGCATTTATAAACGCTAACGTCATAAATGAACTTCATTAAAGCAAACTTTATTTTCTAAAACAATTTATATAAAGGAGTGTTTATGGAAGATATTTGTCAGTCACCTTTTCCTAAAATCCCGACCCTGATTTTCAACATGTGTCATTTATTTCCTAGTTGACGTAAGTTAGATGACTATATATTTATTACGTATTAGGGCGTGTTCAGTTTTATCCCTATACGTTCTGGGCTTAAATTCCCACCAGTATCGGCTTTGCTTCGCGGTAATACAAATTTTAATAATACTGTACGGATCTTTTCCTTTTGTCCGGTACATAGAAAAAAATAATCTTTTGTAATTAAACACCTTCAAATTTCGTATACTGGTAGAATGTGTCATTTAAAACATCATTTACTCTTAGTGCTGTTGAAAAAAGTTTGTATTTTCAAAGTTATTTCGTGTTAAAGTTGTCGTATTTCGGTAATTTCAACCAATCAATGATGTCTATTGAGATGAAAACAATTACTGCTGTTGTTTGTCAAGAAGACGTTCCGGCGGTGTATATTTAGTTTGTCACTGATACTTCTGATATATTTACATTTCAGATACACGTGTGTATAGTTTAATCAATTCAGTTATTAGTTATTTAAAAAAAATTTTCAGTTTATTTTGTTTGTGAAAGTATTTTCGTTTTGTTTTAGCGATTTCGAAATTGCCTATTTTGGGATCTTTTCCTTTGAATAAAATTACTGCTGTTGTTTGACAACAACAAATATCGGCGGTATATATTTCGTTTGTCACTGTTATTTATGACATCGTTCGTGCGTTTGTACTGGTTTTAGCTTTAGAGTTTTAGGGTTAGGGTTAGGGTTCAGTTTTAGAGTCAGGGTTAGGGTTGTATAGTCAGAGTTAGGGTTTTAGGGTTAGGGATAGGGTTTTAGGGTTAGGGTTAGGGTTAGGGTTAGGGTTTTAAGGTTAGGGTTAGGATTTTAGGGTTAGGGTTAGGGTTTTAGGGTTAGGGTTGGGGTTTTAGGGTTGGGATTT
>NC_068983.1:119014805-119016040 GCF_001194135.2 Octopus bimaculoides
TAGGGTTGGGGTTTTAGGGTTAGAAGTACGGAAAAATGTGAAAAATGAAGAAATTGGAGGGGAGGAGGGCAAAAATGTCTTTCCGAAAATAGTAGCTGAAAAAACCCTAACCTAACCCTAAAATCCTAGCCTTAACCCTAACACTAAATCCCTATCCCTAACCCTAAAACCCTAACCCTGACCCTAAAACCCTAACCCTAACTCTAAATACCGAACCCTAACCCTTACCCGAAAACACTAAAGCTAAAACCAGTACAAACGCACGAACGATGTCATAAATAACAGTGACAAACGAAATATACACCGCCGGAAGTTGTTGTTGACAAACAACGGCAGTAATTGTTTTCACCTCAATATACATCATTGATTAGTTGAAATTACCGAAATACGACAACTTTAACACGAAATAACTTCGAAAATACACAATTTTCTCAACAACGCCAAAAGTAAATGATGTTTTATGTGACACATTCTACCAGTATACGAATTTTGGAAGTGTTTAGTTACAAAAAATTGTTTTTTAAATGTCCCGTCAAAGGGAAAAGATCCATGTCTTGTAGTACTGATAAAGTATCAGTCTAATTGCAGTCGATTTTATTAGCTATATCTATTTGACAAGAATTGTGCCTATGCTAGAAATTAGTATATTTTTGTTACGACGTAATAAGCACTATAGAATTGATCGAATTGATAGAACTACAATATATAGTTATGTCTTTCTACATTCTGAGATCAAATCCACCAAGGTCAACTTCACCTTTCATTTTCTAGGAGTTGATAGAATAGATACGAATCATGTACAGTTTCCGATTGAATAATCGACTGCACTTCTCAGAAACAGTATGTGGCATTGTGCCAAAAGTTTGAAATCAGTATAAATTAGGTTCGAATATTAGTTTATTCATTTCGAAATCAATATTAATTAGGTCTGTCGGGAAGGGGCGAGCTGGCAGAATCGTTAGCACGCCGGGCCAAATGCTTAGCGGCATTTCGTCTGTCTTTACGCTTTGAGTTCAAATTTCGCCGAGGTCAACTTTGCCTTTCATCCTTGCGGGTTGATAAAATAAGTACCAGTTGATCACTGGGATCGATATAATCGACTTAGCCCCTCCCTCGAACTTGCTCGCCTTATGCGAAAATTTGAAACCAATTCGGTCTGTCAAGGATATCTTAATTTAATGGTACAGAGTACCCAACCGGAATTTGAGAGATACAACATTCGATTCTCTGTAGAG
>NC_068983.1:119016050-119017220 GCF_001194135.2 Octopus bimaculoides
TCAATTTTGCTTTCATCCTTTCGAGGTCGATAAAATAAGTACCAGTTGAGTACTGGGGTCAATGTAAACGACTTACCCCCTCCTCTGAAATTTCAGGCCTTGTGCCCATAGAAGAAAGGAACATTAATTAGATGTAAGGTGGTGAACTGGCAGAGTCGTTAGCGCGTCGGGCAAAATGCTTAACGGCATTTCTTCCGTCTTTACGTTTTGAGTTCAAACTTCGCTGAAGTTGACTTGGACTTTAATATATAATATAATATAAAGTAGCAACTGACGGCTGGTATAATCGACTTACCCACTTTCTCGAACTTGCTGGCCTTGTGCCAAAATTTGAAGCCAGTATTGATTAGGTCTAAATATAGATTTATATTCTATATAAAATTATAAAATCAAAAATAAAAATCAGAGATAGATATTACATCCCAATACTGATTGCTACATTTTACATCAGAAGTATATGTGCACTAATAGTTTTAAGAAATGAGGTGAAACGTTTGATGCAGTGTATATACAATATTATTTTCAGAGCAAATAAATATAACTAATGAATGACGTCAAAGTTTTGATTAAAACTTAATTTTTTTACAGATGACTCAACGTTGTATTTGTATTGCCATTTGTTGTCAATTAATGAATATTCATTTAAAACAGAAGGCAGAGATGAGTAACACTTGACCTTGACGAATTGTTGACTAAACACCTTAAGAAAGTTTTCGTCACGTCTGTTCTTCTATATTCTGAGTTCAAACTGTACTGGATCGAATTTGCCCTTCGTTGCTTTAGGATCAATAAAATATTAGGAACTTGTTTAGTTTTTATATCTATTATATACCCTCGCCTGAAAATCTAGGCTGTACTTAGTTCAAATAAATTAATTTGTGACACATGAAAAATAATTGATATAGAGTATTAGTTAATATTCGTTTTTGTTACCATCAGTCACTGAAAGTTGCAACTGATCCAGTTGGTAGTTGGCATGTCAGAGACGTTGTTTAGCGCTGTTCAAAATCAGTGCTGTTCAAAAAAATCTTTGAGCAAAGGCATTCAGAAACGTATTTTTCTAGGCTACACACACACACACACACACACACACATTTTCTAGGCTACACAAACACACACATACACACATTTTTACATATATGTGTATTAATGCGTGTATATATATGTATA
>NC_068983.1:119018220-119024616 GCF_001194135.2 Octopus bimaculoides
ATCTAGGTTTCATTTGTTTTTAAGACCATAGGCTGTGATATGAAAGCGATTTGCTTGTTAGTCTTAAGTGGTGGAACGATGAGGAAAATGCTCCCTTGCTCAGTGCTGCCTCCATCTTAAGGCATGGACACACTGGGAAGTTGCCCGGGAGCCTAATGGGTCTGGTGGCTCTTGTCTAGAGGCCCCAATATCAAACTATTTCGCTTGCAGACCTGTAATGCCATTATGACAGCCCTACTCTCACTGGTTCTGAAATATTTATGCTTAGTATTCTATCAGCGATGACACACTGTGTCCACAGCTAAATATCACACCGTCAGATAGCCTAGACCACTTAGCTGTAAACAAAGATTGTACAGCTGGTTAAGTTTTCTGTTTTTGGCAGCTGTAACACTGTATAACGGAAGGATGATATAGACTCACTGTTTTTATGAATATCGACTAAGAATGCTTTTGAAGTTGTCAATCTTTCAGTTCAAAGTTAGGGATTGCGGAAATTAAGACTGCGCCATAAATAGATTAATAAGGGTGAGCTGGGATATATTTAACTTAATTGAAAGAAGAGTTTGCTGGAACTAGAGAAAATGTCAGTAAAATATTATTTTGAAAACCGAAAACTGCTGTTAAATAGTTGGTGTAACTTTTTGTGGAATGAGATCGGACAAATATAATAATATTCTCCCAAAAAGTTTGGACGATACCAAATACTTATTTGATATTTGTAGGAGACAACTTCAGAACCTCAATAATATAGTATTTTCTTGCACTATACGAAACTTTAAGTTTAGTCAAGAGAAGTACCTCGATATTTTTTTTAAGGTTTCAGTTCCCTGTTTTGCGAAGCAAATGTCTTGTCAGGGGTAAGTTAGATAACATTGTTTAATACTTCACTACATGGGAGATTTGAACCAGTAGAGAATTCGAAGACAAAACTTTGATATACTTGGTTATCTTGAGGAAAAGAATGAAGAAAGGTTGGTAGCGGTCATAAAAAAGGTATTGGATTATGTTCTATGCTTGAAGTAAAAAATAAGTAACATGTGTCTTGAGTAGCGGATGGACAGTCGAGAATATGAGTGAAGAAGAGACTAGGAGAGAAGAGCACATATATGTGGTTAAAAAGCACGAAACTGCTCTATTTCCGAACCTGAAATGTTTTTATTATGATATGAACCGAGGCAGAAAGATCTAAAATCTTCATATAAAGAGCAACTGAGATCACTTATATAAGGATATTTCGGGCTGTAGTGTAGCCTGGATGACGACATTAAAGGAAGGAGATACATATTTAAAGAATTTGTTGTGATTGATATCCTTCGGAAATTAACATTATTTGAGAAAATTTGGGAGACATTAAAAAGATTTTCAGATATATCGACTAAGTATGTATTTGGAGAAATCATTAAAAAGCACGATGAAAAAATTGCAGTCCAAGATGTTTTCTCGGGAGAACATTCCTTATGTGGTTTAACTGATTTCTTTGATAGGTACAGAGTCTCAAATTAAGGTGGGGATGTATAGTTGATTAAATTTACTGCAATACTTGAATAGTATTTTATTGTATTGATTCTGTTTTACTCTCGGAGGATGAAAGGCAAATGTAACCTCGGTGGGATCTGAATTCATAATGTAATGAGCCATAATTAAATACCACAGGTTATTTTGTTCGATGCTCAAACGGATTTTTGAGGAGGGATTAATCCATTCAATTGACCCTTGTTCTTATATTTCATCGACTTTGGAAGGATGACATGCAAAATTGGCGTCGGTGAGATTTGAAACGTAATTAAGGCTCTACTGATTCTGGCAATTCACCCTCTTTTTTTAGTTTCGTAAATTAGTAAGTACGTCAAGTAATTAATTAATTGTTATATTATTATTCCTTTGAAACTCACACTATTTAGATGTTGATTAGAATTAACCCGATCAATTACTTCATAAAGTTGAATATGCGGGATATAAGGAGTGAAGCAAATTCAAACATACTGAACAGCATATTAAGAGTGAGGTGGTTTCTTGTTACTTAAGAAGCCGGTTTGTATTATTATTATTATTATTATTATTATTATTATTATTATTATTATTATTATTATTATTATTATTATTATTGTTCAGTAGTTTTATTTTTATAGCGTGCTTTTACTTCACTACCGAGCGTAGCTCTGTGTGCCTTGGGTATGTGCTGTGGGGCTTGCTGTGATGCTCTTATGGTTACTGTATTGAAAGTGTTTTACGTAGGATGTGTGCAGTGATTTTGGTATCCATTTTCATCACTTCTCTCTTTTGCCATTTTATAATTCCCGCTCCATACCGAAGTGATGCTATATATTAACTGCTTGGAATTTATTCCATCCAGTCAATGTTGAGCGCAACACCAACCACAGTCTTTGGAAATACTCCATCCCCAATTACTATTATTATTATTATTATTATTATTATTATTATTATATGTTTGATTTTTGCTTTGTATTAGCACTAGTTGATTCCATGTCTCACCCAGAAACCTCGAGACAACAAGTTAGAAGTTCATGTTGGTGTTATGCCTAGGTTGTCATATATTTGGTTTTGCACATAGCATTGTTCTAGAGAATGTTTAAGAAACCATAAGAAAATTATGAGTTTGTTTTAAAACTATGTAGAATATGGACAGTTACCATAAGCACTATCTTTTGAATTTCTGCCATTTTGGAGTATCCTGGTATCTGAGCTAGGTAGGTATCAGCCCCTTTTGCTATCATTCTTAGTGCACCTATGACAACAGGTATTGTTTTAGTCTTGCAATTCCAAATTTTGCCAATTTCTATTTCAAGATCTTTATACTTGCTCAGTTTTTGGTAGGTCTTGACAGATACATTTATGTCGATTGGGACAGTCATATCAATGAGGAGGCATGATTTATTATGGCATATGTACGAGGCCTGAAATGTGCAGGACGGGTTTAGTTGATACCACCATCACAAGTACTTCACTGATATTTTATTTTATCGACTCCAAAAGGATACAGCTAAGTTGATTTTATCATGATTTGTTCTAGAACTAATGTGCCAAAAGAAATAACGAAATACAGTTTACTCAACGTCCTTAACTCGGTTAATCCCCATCTCCCTTGTGATTAACACGACTAGTACTTTTTTTTATTGAACCCGGAAGAATGATGAAGCTAATTTCGGCGTGATTTTAATTCAGAAAGTAAAGGGCATAAAATAATACTGCAAGGAATTCTTGTCTGATGCTCTCACGATTCTGCCAAAGAAAGTAACCGGAAACCTTTAACACGCGATAACATTACTTGACTGCGATGATAAATTTCCAGTTACACCATTTAATAATAACCAATTAAAAAAAAAAACAAATGACGGAAATGTTGAAGGATAATGTGTAACATTAATCTTTACCTCGTGTAATTAATGTTCATATTAGCTGGTGTTCAGGCACCACATGTAAACAAACTAATGAAACACGCAGAACACAGTGGGTAGTTTAACATAAGACACTACCGTTTAATAGTCACGAATCTAATGAAGAAAAATAGCAAAAATGTTGCAGTATAACGGTAAGTAATAACTGTGAAATTAATTGATCTTTACCTCAAAATAATTAATGTTTAACAAAAGTTCGTATTGGCCGGCATACGCATACAATTAACTAAACCAATACCAGACCGATTCAGCCACCTGCTAGAAAAAGGCAACTGCCAGTAGAAATGAAAGCCGTATTATTCAGCTCAAGGTTATGAGCTATTAAAAATGGGGTATAAAGATGTTTGCTTCACAAGAAACAGTTTAACTAATACTCGGAGAAAATATCGACAGTCAAAGAATGACAGACCGGTTATCATTCCTCAAGAGTTGCGAATAAAGAAAAAAATGCATAGATACAAAATTTTTAAACCCTCATTAGATAAAAATTATCATCGAGCAAAATAGGAAGTCTAATAATTGTCACTTGAATAGCTAGAAAGCGCAGCAATACTTCTCTTAAATCACATTCTGCGGCTCTAGAAATGTACATGCTAGATAATGAGATTTTGGGTCCTCTCCATACAAGGAAATACCAGATAGGCACGGCTAGAATACCTTTAATCATTAGTATGCTTGATCAGGGCTGACTTGGGGTTAAACAACAGTAATACACATATTTTACTGCTGCAATTTTATTTCCAAAATGACAAGAATATTCTCGAAATATAAATATTAGACAATGGTATATCGATTTTGAATTAACTTTCATAATGTCTTAGTGTCCTTTCAAAATGTTTTAATGTCCTTTCAATTTCCGTCTACCAACCCCACTCACAAGGCTTTGTTATCAAATCCTGCCACAATCAACATTCTTAATGGATCGTTAACAATAAGTATCAGTCAAATTCTTAGGTTGAGTTAATCTATAAAAGTTGTTCAGGGCAGGTGCTATGAAGTGCGGGGCCCAATTAGAGAATCGTCAGTAGGACCCTCTACTCTGCAAAACCCAAGGATTGATATTTTATGCTTCGAGTAGTATGTCAGTCTCAGCCAAAAAGCGTTGAGGGTTTGAGGCGCAGGATCCAATTTGAACAAATCTGTATAAATGGCTTTAAAGCAGCCCTGCGTATATTAGGAATCATCATTATTGCAATTACTGCTAAAGAAGTTCGACCATTCAAATGTTTATTGCGTTAGACCCTATACATGAAAAATATACGCCGGCATACATATAAAGTATACGTACACACTCACACACACCATTCTGACATGCACACACGCGCTTGCGCACCCCAATTCAGCCGGATCACTATTATCTCCCCTTCACACGGCCTGTTTCTTTCGGTCATTTCATCATATTAAACCATTAATCCCGACATATTTTTTTCTCTTTCGGTTTTTTTCTCTCACTCTTCATTTTTCTCGCTCTCATCCCTTTCTGTCGAAGAGCGCAGGCTCGAAACGTCAAAGACTTTTCCATTCTTCTCGAACGTTTAACTAATACCGCTGTTTGTTGTTCCTTCGCCTGTCGTTGTCTTTTGTTTTCTATACTTATGAACCATATAAAATAATACCTCAAAATATATTCAATTTCAAAATATTTGTTATCCTTTCAAAATTAGTGCTTAGAAAATTGTTTATAAGGAAAATACAGATAACATGAAAATAATTTGAAAATATATTTTATCAAAAGAAAATAATAATAATAATTGGGTCATATCATCTAAAAATAAACACCCAACTTGGGTTTTTCTTGTAAGATGTATTTCTATGAATATTTTTCATATGAGATGTCGTCGAATATGTCTTCGATCAATAATTCCTATTCCATATGCGTACACACACACACACACACACACACACACACACACACACACACACACACACACACACACACACACACACACACACACACACACGCACACATATATGTATGTATATGTGTATAGATATTATATATAAATATATATATATAAATATTATATCTATATTATATATATATATTATATATAAATATTATACTTATGTATATTATATATAATAAAAACATCATATATATATATATATATATATATATATATATATATATATATTATATATATATAATATATATGCGTTTATACACACACATATATTTATATATATTATAAAAAATATATTCAATGTAATACATATAGGTAGGTAGGTGGGCAGGTAAGTAGGTAGGTAGGTAGAGAGAGAGAATCAATCTATAAACAAGAAAAAAAAAACAACAATCATGAGCACAATTCATAACAAGTCGTTAATCTTCAACACATTGCAATAGATACATGTCTGACAGAATTGCATGAATGTACATAATTGGCTATAAAAATTTTGTAGAGTATTATATTTAGATTAAAAGTAGAAAAGTGTGAACTTCACACATACGACATACTTTGTGTTCATTAAGATAAGCATTTATAATTTCATAGTTACGTAATTGAGATCCCTAATTAATAAATTTTAATTATTTAATAGCTATGTTTCCCTAAATCACCAGGAGTATTTTGTCATATATTAATCAGAAAATAGTAATGTTTCTTGTTTTTTGACTAATATATTACACCATGCCCTAAGGATTTGGGTACACATGGAATAAAATTAATTTCTGTAGAATCAGCTTTCCTTTATTTCATGAAAACTCGCAACATTCGCTGTATGATATTTATGCTTTTCCATATCTATTCCAAATATGATGTTCTTTCCTCACATTCTATCTATCTATCTATCTATCTATCTATCTATCTATCTATCTATCTATCTATCTATCTATCTATCTATCTATCTATCTAACTGCCTGTCTGTCAGTCTAGCTAGATAGCTAGTTACCTGTTTGTCTCTCTGTCTATCTACCTACCTACCTACCTCTCTCTTTCTCTCTTTCTCTCTTTCTCTCTATGTCCCTCTGTCTCTC
>NC_068983.1:119025175-119026380 GCF_001194135.2 Octopus bimaculoides
TATATCAGACGCACTCTTGTCTGTCTCCTGTCAGAGCTTGTTCCTCCGCGTTCACAAAATCGCCTCGTTCAGGTTTAACAGCCCTTCCTGTTTGGTTTCACTGTCCTGTTTTTGTTACCAACTTTGACCCTCCGCAAAATCCAAATTTTTATTTAATTTGCTTTGCGGGAGCAACTGTTTTGTTGAAAATGTATCTTGTCATGAATTGCTCGAAATATGAAGTAGAAAAACAGCCGACAACTGATGAAGGGTCGACTTTTTATGTTGCTTGTCTTGTTTCCTATTTGTTTATTTCGTTGTTCGCAAAAAGAAGTTCGTATTCCATGTTTTCGTATTTCATGTTATTTACGTTCTGTGGCGTCCTGTACCCATCTATACATACACACACACACACACACACGTATATATATATGCGCGCGCGCGTGTGTGTGTGTGTGTGTGTGTGTAAGTATGTACATATATGTATGTATATACGCATAGATATTTATATATTATTTATATTATATCATTCAAAACTACGCATCCATTTCCAAGTAAGTTTTATATATATGTATATATATATATATATGTATATATATATATACAGTAAGAATAATAACAGGACATAACAACAGATATCTTTCGACTAAGGACGAATTAAATTAAGCTGGCGTGTATGGAAATAAGGCCTTTCAGCAGGGATACAAGATTTCATAGGCACAGGGAGGAATGACGATGTTCGGCCAAGCCTGACTTTTCTTTCTTGTCCGGCCGTTATGCGTGCAACATCGTTATTCCTCCCTGTGCCTGTGAAATCTTGTATTTCTGCTGTAAGGCCTTATTTACATACACGCCAACTTAATTTAATTCGTCCTTAGTCGAAAGACATCTGTTGTTACGTCCTGTTTTTGTTATTTTTATTGTATTTGTGTAACATTGTTCGTTTTTTTCTTCTTCCTTGTTTTTGTATACATTCGCTGCTTTCTTCCAAGGAATCTAATGCTCTTAGCTTAGTTTTTCTTTGGGGCTGGCCAGATTGGACCAATATCGAGAATAACCAGCCTAAATTGCAAGGATAAACTGGATCTCGACTGAAGAAAGAAAACTCCGAATGACCTGTCCGTGTTTTCTTTGTATCGACTTTCTGTATGTTTTGTCCCTTTCTTGTATCACCTAACTGTCTAGATATTTTGCGCTCTTGTCCCATTCTGTACTATATATATATA
>NC_068983.1:119026601-119037399 GCF_001194135.2 Octopus bimaculoides
ATATATATATATATATATATATATATATATATATATATATATATATATATATATATACAGTTCCACACACGCGCATACCTACAAACATGAATACATAATAAGCATGTAAATTTATATATAATTATATCTATATGTATATGTACCGATACATGTATACATGCATATATATGCGTGTGTGTTTACACGAGAGAAAGACCGAGTTTGCGTATACATGCACGCATATATACATACATACACACATACATACATACATACATACCTACATACATACATACATACATACATACATACACACAATACTTTACGAAGTTCTAGTCTGTTACTTCCTAAGACGCCATTAGATCTATCGCCTGCAACACGAGACGTTTTGTAAACATATATTATGAGCACTGACTTTGCCCCAATAATTGCAATCACGTTTTTAATTGTTTATTTTTGTTTATTTATTAGTTTATTCATATTTTTTACTACTCCTACTAGTGAAGGGATAAACCCATAGCTTTTAGACCCCGTTGATGAGTACTTATTTTCATAGACAATTTTCCTATCTAACAACAACAGAATCTCCCAGTCTTATAGTACTCCTTTATTTTTTCTTCGTACAGGAACAAATGTTTCCTTGTCCAAATCTCGACATCCTTGATTTGGAGCAATAAAAATCTTTCACACACCAGGAGAAATGTTTATTCAGTACTGATAGTTGCTTTTCTGTCTTTTGTTACTTCCTTCCGCGCTCGGAAGGGATTGACACGCTGACCAGCCTGTATTTTTAATTCTATTTTTTTTTAAGGTACAGTATACATTGGACAACGTTAAATGGCTTGTCCTATTTTAAGACATTAGGGTGATGTGTCAGCGATTTTCAATAAGTCAAAAAACCGTTTGGTGGTCCATTGCTGCTGGCTCGTTAACAGTGAGGATATGTGTCGAACAGTGTAATGTGAGCTTCCAAAATGTGATACTTCGCACATTTTCCCTAACCGATCCTCCCCTCCTTCAAACGATCCCACAACCTACGAGACCTCTTGGACCACAGCTACTTCCCTAACCCAACCTCCCAACTCCGCTCGTTTCCCTACTCCCACCCACGCTGCCGCACTCCTCACAGGCACCCATTATCGACCCTATCATACCACTGACTCCTTCACCTACATTTCTAGCAACGTCATCTACTGCTCTCTGTCCTTCTCTATACATCGGTCAAACGGGACACCGCTTGGCTGACCGGTTCACGGAACACCTCCAAGACATCAGACTCGGTAACGACACCCCGGTCTCGCGCCATTTCCGCTCTACCGGTCATTCTTTACAACACCTGTCTGTGTTCGGATTGTCCTTGCACAGGGGCCATCTTCGCTCCTTTGCGCCACATGGGCTCAACTCTCCTCCCCTTTTCATCTAACCCTCCTCCTCTCTCCTTCATCCTCTTTCACCGACTTCCTCCCACCCACCTCTCCTCTCTTGCTTTGAAACCCACTTCCTCTCATCACTCCTACCCACCTTCTCCTTCCACCCTCTCCCTTCATCGTCACCTCCTCCCTCGTTACCCCACCTCTGCACATTCCGACCCACCATCCCTATACATCCAATCCCACCCCACCACATCCCTTACACCCCATTCCTACATACATCATCCCTACCCCCAATCTCACCCCAATTCACACCTCACCCTTTCGGCCCCCACTCTCGCCTCCCCCACACCACACCACAACACCACACCACACACCATCACACCACATCTTGCCACACCACACCACCAGACCACACACCGTCATACCACACCACACCCCATCACACCATCCCGCACACACTAGCACTGATCGCTTCCGAGCACCCACACCATCATCCACATACCTACACGTACACGTCACGGTCACTGGCCCCCATCCACACACACATACACGCTCTCACATACACGCGCACGCGCACCTTCGTTTTGAGATCATCACTACTTTATTATCTCCTTTTCTCCCTAGCTCTCCTGCGTGACCAATCTGTCAAAGAGCGTAGGCTCGAAACGTAAAAGACTTTCTCACTTCCCGAGCGTTAAACTAATATATCTGTTTGTTGCTTATAACCCGTCTTCGTCTTTTTTTTTTTTGTAAATTCTCTCTCTGTTTCTCTCTCTCTCTCTCTTTATATATCTATATCTATATCTATATATATATATATATACAAATAGTTGCTTCACCACATACCGAAGTTCAGAAATAGCAGCTAAAAAGCTATTTCTGAACTTCGGTATGTGGTGAAGCAACTATTTGCTGATCCCTTAATTATGTTTATAAATGTATAAGAACTTTTAAATAAGTTCTCCATCGATAATGGTGTTTACATACCGAAGGGCTTGGTAAAATTATTAATTGTTAATTTATTAATAAATTGATAAATTGATAAACCTTTACCCTTTTAATTGTAATATATATATATATATATATATATATATATATATATACACCAAAAAGTAACCTTGATTTCCAGCTTAATGTGGAGGTTGTGTTAGAACACAGAATACTCATTATCAAGATTATCTGTATTTCAATTCGTTTTAGCATCCACAGCAAAAATCAATGTCCAATTTTATTTTCTAACAACCTCAACGTTAAGTTGGGGATTAAGATTACTTTTTGGTATTGTGTCTTGAGGGGGTCATAACACCAATAACGAAGAATATATAGACATATGAAATGTAAGACGGGAGATGGAATATACGAGAATTTTTATTATTAATCACGACAATTGTTTCGACATATCTAGGATCGATCCCTCAAGGGTGAGACACTTAACACCTTGTTGAGGAGCATCCGGTTGTGCAGATGTATCTCACCGAGTAATAAATAGATACAACTCGTTAAAATAACAGTTCCACAATGTATTTTCTCATTTCGTAGAAAAAAATACAGCAAAACGAAGGAAACTCAGAAAAGATGCCAAAAAGAAACGAACACGCAATACAGCGAGTAATGTATTAAGAATAACCGTTAACAGATATGGATATATAAACGCCCTCATGCAAGTTTCATGGCGCGTGCACACTCGCTCATACAAGCATCCGCATACACCAACCTAAGAAGCGCACAGCACAGAACTTCATAACATCAAATAATGACATTCCTACATTCTATGGCTTAAGAAAAGACCATAAATCCATCGCAGACCCTATTGCTAGCCCTCCAAACAGCAATTATAGGCTATCATACTTCCTCTCGCAAGTGTTAAGACCACTCATTGAGATGTCTCCTGGTGTTTGTGAAAGTACAGAGGACCTCCTCAGCAGGGTCAATGAACGTAACCGCTCCAACGACCTATCAGATTGTATGGTAGGTAGCATGAATGTGGTATCACTTTACCCATCTATCGACGTTGACTTTGCTGTAGAAAGATGTGTGGAAATTATCTCCGAAAGCGAAGTAGTCTTCCGTGGAATGAACACGAGGGAACTGGGCCTCCCTCTGAAGCTCGTTTACGATAGAGAATACTTAGATCACCACGACCTAAGTAGATTCTGCCCCACCAGGTCGGAACGAGGTAGAACCCTCACAATCACACCAGCAGCTAGGAAATTTAGGAGAATTCTTGATTCTTGCGATTATCTCACCTTCTCATTTGCAGTTGATATGAATTACAATTAAGCGATTAGTCTACCCTCTCCGGCAGCGAAGATAATTTTAAATAGATGAGGAATATATTTTGTACGTTATTTAATATACATTTTCGATTTGGTTGTTCAAATACATGCAACTGGTCATCTGTCTGAGTAATTTTCCGTTCCACACACACATACACACACACACATGCAAAATCATACATGCACACACGCACACTGACACCCACACCCACACCCACAAATATATAGGTGGATAGATAA
Source organism: Octopus bimaculoides (assembly GCF_001194135.2). Taxonomy (NCBI): domain Eukaryota; kingdom Metazoa; phylum Mollusca; class Cephalopoda; order Octopoda; family Octopodidae; genus Octopus; species Octopus bimaculoides. The sequence goes on from NC_068983.1 coordinate 119,030,470, forward strand.
ATATATAGATAAATCAAATATATAGAAGTTATATTTATATATCACTCATATAGAAAATATGCGCGCGTGTGTGTGTGTGTGTGTGTGTGTGTGTGTGTGTGTGTGTGTGTGTGTGTGTGTGTGTGTGTGTGTGTATGCGTGCGTGTGGTAGCACGCGCGTGAGTGTGTGATATAAGTACGTATACAAATTGAATAAAGTTGCTGTTAACCTGGAGCGTGACTAAAGATCATGTTCTGCAGTGCAAGATTATGTAATATTTCTACACCAGTTATGTATGACTTCAATTTGCTGAAATGCATGTATGTTCAATAAAGCACTGAATACCATACATGTTTTCTGTAAACTATCGTGTGCATATATATTTATAAACAACCACACACACACACACACACACACATATGCGCGCGCATATATAAATATATATAATTATAAATATATATAATTCGTTTTTATTTATCTGTAAGTGCATGTATTTAATTCGTACAATATATGAGATTCTATCTTATATCAAATCTCCGTAGGCCATCTCATTTACTTATGCTGAAATACTATCGTTTGTCAGTAATTTAAGTTCAATAAATGTCCTTGAGTACCATGACGTTTATGTGTTCTGTCGTTCTTGAGTTAGGTTCAGTAATTCTTGCTATGGTTTTGTTTATGTGCATCATTCAATGAGGACTTTACCACCCTATTCGTGCCGTCCGTATTATACGTTTTGTTATTGTTAATTCAGTTTGATTCGTGGACACTATTCAATTCTGTCTACTCGAAATTAGAACATCAGAAGAAACTTCAGACAGTAATTACATAATTATGGATCATCGCGAATGAAATATTCAGTATAAAGGATTTTTATGTAAGTTTTGGATAGATATGTGCCCCACCCAGGTATCCAAACTTGTACGGCGGCCTCTAAATCTAAATATATAGATATTATTAAAAAAAAAAAACGAATCTTCTAATTGTGGGAATGTAATAGGACATGTACTAATCATTCTTTAAAAATAATTCACTTTTCCATTGATTAGACAAGATCTTTAAAATGGTAAAACTAAATTACAAAGAATACGTTTCATTCAAGCCGACCTCGTGAACTCAGGCATCATTCACATGAAGCATAGATACCTCGTGTCAAACCTGAATCAAAAGGTAACTGAAACAATTCTATCGATGGCCTCATGGCAATATAGTCTCTTTCAACAGTGACACAATCAGTACTCATATCAACGAAACACTGTCTTTTATCATTTACTTGTTTCAGTCATAAGACTGCAGCCATGCTGAAACACCGCCTTGAAGAATTTTTAGTCGAATGTATCGACTTCAGTACCTTTAAAAAAAAATTCTCGTACAAAATACTCTTTTGTAGAACCGCTAAGCTACGGGTATGTAAACATACCAACATCGGTTTTCAAGCCGGTGGTGGGTGGGAAACTACAGATACAAAGACACACACACACACACACACACACACACACACACACGCACACACACACACACACACACACACATACGACGGATTCTTTCAGTTTCCGTCTACAAGATCCACTCACAAAGCTTTGTGTCAGCCCGTGGTTATAGTAAAAGATACCTACCGAAAGTGTCACGCAGTGGGACTGAATCCGGAGCCATGTGGTTGGGAAGCAAGCTTCTTACCACAGCTATGCCAGCGCCTACTTAAAATGATTTTTTTAAAAATAAGAAAATAACTTGGAGGTTCATTGTTTGTTGAAAACCAGTGTTTTAGTTTCTATATGAAAGCATATCATGTGGAAAACGGAATAGACATTTTGAAAATAATTAACGATACTTATGTTTCCACAGTTATAGCCTATTGCAACTCGATCTAAACCATTAACACTTGTTAAAGTCAAATTCACTGAACGCTTCGTTAGCAATTTTAGTTAAGCAATTTTGAAATGAGGTTGTCACATTAATTTGTCAATTAATCTTGCTTTGCTTTAAATTCATTTAATCACAAAAGAAATCTGATTTGCTTTATTTTTCACAGTATTTCGAGAGGTGATATGCCGACATGATGTTTCAGTCTACCAATTGATGTTTTAGTCTACCAATTGATGTTTTAGTCTACTAATTGATGTTTTAGTCTACCAATTGAGGTTTTAGTCTACCGATTGATGTCTTAGTCTACCAATTGAAGGGTCCTGCTGTTCGAATCCATTGCTGCACTGTGTCCATGACAAATGCACTTAATTCTACCTAGTTTATTTTTGGAGAGAAAACGAATAGCATTATTCAAACCCAAAGTATAAAACGGTGCAACAACATATCTCAAAGAATTTTCTCCGTCGTCCTACCGATTCTACAGTCAACTGTCGTTGCTTCTTTTGTAATACTTTTGGCGTTCCATGCTTTCTTTGTGGGCGTAAACATTAGGAAAAATAACTTCGAGTGTCTAAAATAAAAACAGAGCATAAATCCAGTGGATCCATTAAATAGGATTTACATTAATTATTATCCTTAAAGTTATATAAAAGTTATCGCATCTTTTCTGTAATTCCAAGTGTATTTCATGTGAAAATTCTCACGATGATAAATCTTCATCTGAGCTTATATTATTTGCAAACAAGAAACTATAAAGTAAATTGGAAACTAGGTAAAATTTGTGTTTATAGTAAACACATTTTCATCTGGCATTTCTTGTTTTCGTTAAAATGACCAACTTTAATCCTTAATACTGCTTTTATAATGTTAATTTGAACCATTATGGTGTGTCAAAAATTCTAACCGTTTTCTGACTGTCTACTTATATATGTTATTATGAGTCCCCATGGTAGGCAGCAGCAAAGTTCTAGCCTTGACAATTTACGTCTGCGAACATATTGTAATTTCTGCTTGAAGACGGTTTACTTTATACATTCTATTCATAGTGTGAATGTTGCATAATTTCCTTACTCATTTTGTAACATTTATACACAAATCGTTACAGTGTATTGAAAGGTGACCCACTTTAACTGCAATTACATAAAGATATCGAACTAAGATGTTATCAAGACTGTTGCACAAGCGAATTCAAAAATCTAGTATTTATGACTTAATAATATTGGTTTCAAATTTTAGCACAAAGCCAGCAAGTTCGGAGGAGAGTAGTTAAGTTTCATTCTAAATGCATTTAATATATCTTTGTCTTTATCCTTCCCTCTAGAGTCGATAAAATAAATACCCGTCATGTACCGAGATCAGTTCAGTCAACTAATTATAACACTTTGTTGCTTGTGTGGTGCCTGGTTTAATGGTAGAAATCGTTTCAATATTGGTTTTAAATTTTGGCACAAGGCCAGCAATTTTGGGGGAGGAATAAGTCGATTATATCAACCCCCAGTATTCAAATGGTACTTATTTTATCGACCCCGAAAGAATGAAACACAATGTTGACTTCGGCGGAATTTGAACTCAGACCGTAAAGACGGACGAAATGCTTCTAAGCATTTTTGCCCGGTGTTCTAATGATTTTGCCAGCTCGCCGCCTTAAACGACTTGAAACGATTTCTAGGGCAGCGAGGTAGCAGAATCGTTAGCATGCAGGGCAAAATGCTTGGAGGCATTTCGTCCGTCTCTACGGTCTGAGTTCAAATTCCGCTGAGGTCGACATTGCCTTCCATCCTTTCGGGGTCGATACTTGACTCACTTCAACCCATTTTTTTCTTTTACTAATACCAAGGAGAAAACATATTAGACCCATTTGTTAAAGTGATATATCCCAATCTATATATAACTTTCTGCTGGATTCATTAATGATGCAACGAATGTTTATTTTTTTTCCTATACGTAGGCGTTGTAGGAGCATATAGTAAGACAATTATGCGCATGTTTATAAGCAAGTGTTTAAACCTTTCATCTAAGTTTATAAGTAAACAGCTCAATGTTGAAAATATATGAAATAAAATTCACATAACACATATATCAAGAAGCGGAATAATTTTAAAAATAAGAATTTAGCTTAATATTATAATTACAGTATTGAAAATAAGAGAATATTATATATATGTCACAAAAATAAGAAAATCCTTCGGTAAGATTGAAAAAAATGCTGTTTCAGTGATGATTGCTAATTGTTATGTTAACTCCAACGTGAAAATCTGCGCCAATCTGGGTAGAAACATTAGATACGGCATCGTAGAAATGAACTGTAGCTCTATATGCTCCATCAATTATTGCAGTTACAAATTGAAAGGAAATCCGAAAATTGACATAAAACTTAAGTTTATAACCATATATGTGTGTGTGTGCGCGCGTGTGTGCGTGTATGTATATAAACTCACAAACAGCAGTATTTATATTGCTACATGAAAGAGATCCGATATTAAATAAACAACTCAAAAATAACAAGTTAGTTCCATAATAATATTACATAAACGCTTTCGCACACAAAAAGTATTAGACTAAGGATTCTATCAGAAACGGTAATAAATGAAAAAAGTCTACCGCAAGTTGTACGTTACAACTGAAATATGCACAAAATAATGTTGAATATAAAATTATATTGGAGAAAACTTGAAACAATGAAATTAACGTCAAGAGTTTGAGAGGTAAAACTTTAATTTACTTACTTATACAAGAGCAGGTTATGGTATCGAGAAACATTTTATAAGCTAAACGAAGAAGTGTACTCCACGTGATGGTACTCAAGAGTAAGCATTACAGAGATTTCGATAACCATTCATTTCTTTTAGCCACCTTGTATATATAGTCGAGTGACCTAATATTCCTGGAACTTTTTATTCAATGACTGATGAAAGTTAAAGTTGCTCGTAGTGAAATATGAATTTGGATTTGAACCGAACTGAACTGCATACTACAGAGCGTATACTACTTCCCCTCTCCACTACCAAGCTCTGATATATATATATATATATATATATATATATATATAGTGAATATAAAAAAAAAGAACAAATACCAAAAAAACAACAACAACGCGGGGACGTGGTATATGTAAAGTATTAACAGACGCTCAGGGAAGGAAAGAGAGAGGAAAGTCCAATAAAATGGAAGACGCAGGAAGAAAATCACCAACGATTCACATGTGGTTACGTCAAGGTATAAATAATGGTCATTACATACTTTTCTCCTTTATTGGAGAAAAGTAAGTAATGACCATTTATGACTTGTCTTGTATATCACTCTGTCTAAAAGTCAGTTTAACTGGTGTGCAACGCACACACACACGAAGTGTTTCAAAAGGTCGCTTCGCAGTCACGTAGTTCTAGGTTCTATACACCTGCTCAGTGTTTTGAACAAGTGTCTGCTGTCACAGCTTCTAGTCGACCTGAGCTTTCTGAGTGGAAATTCGTAGACGAAAATAAGACGATAGTTCACTCGATAGATCTTCACCTTCTTTTAGATGGTAGAGTTAATCTGAGCAATGGTATAACGCCAGTATTTGCCCTTTGAGTACAAATAGTAAAGTCTACTAAATTACAAGATTTCAGACCAGTTCTCTACTCTAAGGATAATTTAATATCTTGATTTGCTGCGTCTAACCAAGTAACCCATTAGATGTGGTTTCTTTTCCCCTCTTCCCCACCCGTCTCGTGGACGCTCCTTAAGGTTATAGCTGTTACGAACAACCTTCTATATCTGACTAAGATATATGATAAAAACAAAAAACAAAAAAGAAAACAAGTAGTTTTAATCAAAATTTTGTATAATTTAAAATAAACTATTTATATTTTCCCGGAAAATTGACAAACAATTCTGAATAAAGTATATTTATATTGTGTTGAGTTAAAATTTTTGTAATATTTTGGTAACTTGCTTTATTCGTACAGTTACAAAAGCAGTCTATCATTCAAAGTCTGAAGCTACCTTTCTGCTAGTTCTTTAATCCCATACTGATGCCATTTCTTGTCCTACGACGCGAAAAACACCTTCGCTGAAGCCTCCACCTCCTTTTGGCTGATGAAGCGTCGCGAGTGGCGAGTGCAGAAAGTGAGCCAATGATTGGATCAAGTAATAATCCAAATAGCTAAGTCCGGTGATAACATCAGTTCGATTCTCTGAAATTCCTATGGTTTTTATCCAGATCGTTCGAACAGTATGAGGTCTTGCATTGTCTTGTTGCTGAAGAGCTAGCTTTCTGCTCGCAAATGCCTGATATTTTTGCTATACAGTGGCATACATCCACTCCAGCTGTTCGGGGTATAGATTGACATCGACTGTTCGACCTTTCAGAACGAACTCGTAGTGAATTATGCCTTTGTAATTCCACCAGACGCAGAACATCATCTTGTGCTCGAAACGTCCGTATTTAGAGACAGGTTCTTGAAGCTGATCCTTGCTTATCCACTGCTTATGCATGTTAGGATTGCAGACAAATATTTCCCTCGGATTATTATTACTTACTGCACTTGCGACGTTTCATCAATCAAGAGGAAGTAGAAGCTGAAGTGAAGGGGTGCTTCACCTCGAGGGACAAGAACTGGTTTCAGCGTGGGACCAAAAAATTGGTAGGAAGGTGGCTTCAGACGGTGCAACACGATGGCCTCTGTTTTGATGAATAAAGCAAATAAGTTACCAACATATTGAAAAACTTTTGACACAACCCAATTTATTTGACATATTGTCTTACTGCGGAATGTAAGTCTCGAACTAACTTAAGCAAGAATTCGTTATACTGAATTATTTTAACGTTCATGCTGTGTCTTCAGTGAAGAAAATTGTTAGCAGTTGTCAAACTAACTACAATATGTAAATTAGCTTCCCCACTTGTAAACTAAACAGCATTTTTACATTACCCTAAGAATAGTAGTACTTAAGTGGCACCTGACAGCGGACATTGCCTAAGAAAACATTGCCGTTACTATGGGAATTATTTTATTTATTTTATTGCTTCCTTTCAGACATGTTTAAAAAATAGATATACTTAGGAATATATATATATATATATATATATATATATATATATA
>NC_068983.1:119038934-119039789 GCF_001194135.2 Octopus bimaculoides
TGTGTGCAAATATATAAAGAATGGTGGTCATAATTTTGGATCAAACGGGCTTTTGGGAGTGGCTGATAGGTATGTATTTGTGTATGTGTGTGTGTGTATGTATATGATTGCGTGTGCTGCCGTTTTGAATTCCTTTCTGCGACTCGACTGAACTTAAATTGACCCCTGGCTATTAAGGACCCAACCACACACAAACACAAATACACACACACACACACACACACACACACACACACACTGAACTGCAGCTATACACCAGATAACGTGGTAAGTCTTATGTTCTGAAATTTAAATTTTGAATTTATTTTAATTATAAAATTACATCCCAGCTAAAAAACACATCTTTTGGCTTTGGAAAACAAACTTTTCTTTCTCTTTCTATATTTTTTGTTAAGTTAGAATTTCTCTATTTTGGTCAGGATTTTCCAATTTTCTGTATCAAGCAATAGACAGAAGCATTAAAAGAAACTAAAAACAGAGCCGAACAAAATCAAAAATATTAATGTTAATCGTAGTGATGGAGAGGAGTAAATATTTTCCTGTTCCTTAATACTAACAAGAGCATAATATGAGAGCGATCTGACTGTTATTTCTAGCAAATTGAACAAGCACACAGAGAGTACCTCATTGGCTCATTTGTTGATGTGTTTAAGTAAACAAAAACTAAAGGAAAAATAGACACTAGCAAACACACAGATACACACACACACACACACATGCATATGTATATACATATGTGTGTGAGTGTGTGTGTTTGTGTGTGTGTTTGCGTGAGTGTGTGTGTGCGTGTGTGTGTGTGTGTGTCTGTGTGTGTAGATATATATATGTGTGTGTGTAGATATATATATGTATGTA
>NC_068983.1:119039799-119040319 GCF_001194135.2 Octopus bimaculoides
GTGTGTGTGTGTGTGTGTGTGTGTGTGTGTGTGTGTGTGTGTAAATGGGCGGAATTATGATATAAGCACGTGCTAAAAGCCCTCATAACTTTTGTATTTTTACGAATTTTTACCAAATGTTTTCGATTCTGTCTTCAGCATAATGGGAATTGATATGAATATGCAAAAAAGAAAAAAATCTTCCACCCTGTAATTTTGTTTTTTTAATTCGTGGTTTTAAAATACGGACAGTCCGAATCGACCATTCGTTTCTCTTTATAATTTCTAAATAATTTTTAATACTATTATGGAAGAAAATCAATTGACGATTTTCACACTTTTTCACATAATCCTGGACTTTATATATGAAATGCCAGTGAAGAAAAACGAAGTTGGAAGAGTGATGAGGAAGTTTTGGATACTTGTGATGTAACCGACGGTGTGCCAGTTTTTTATGTGTGTATGCGTGTGTATAAAGATATAATTAAAACAATACGTATACACCCACGTATATATACATATATATATACATATATATATA
>NC_068983.1:119040913-119053659 GCF_001194135.2 Octopus bimaculoides
TATATATATATATATATTGTTATGTCTCAAGCTACTGCTATCTAGCACCTTCGGATGATCTCTACTCAACCGCTACACAACAGCTACTCCACTGCTACTCAGCCTTTTCTTTATTCGGCACTACGGCCACAACACAGAGGGGGACATTACTAGGACAGACACAACATTACAATGTGGACATAAAATATAAAACGAATGACAATGAGATGTTATATAATGAAGAAATGAAATGGCTGCATGGGCCCCATTCCCAAGCAGTGCCATTTGAACGTTTATATACACTATTTCTATTTACCATCGTTCACTTTTTCTATTGTTTTTTTTTTTCTTAATTATCTTATAGTATGTTCAAATTTTACAATTTTTCTCTCCGTCTCCTTGTTTTTTGAATATGTCACAAAATTCCATTTGTTTTTTCCTCTTCTTAGTTTTTTCTTTTCTTCTTCCACTACTGGTGTCTTTTCCTCTTCAACTCTAAACAATCTCTCCATTTCACCCTCGCACAGTTGCACTCCCGAATCTTTTTCCTTCGTTGGGACAACCGGCGTCATTAGCACTGTTTCCTCCTTCTGTAAATACACCTTTTCAATTGCATTCTCTATGTCTTTCTCCACCACCTCTTCGTCTGCCTTCCCTCTGGTCACAGCTTTCTTTTCCACCTCTTCTTTTTTTCTTTTTCTGGTTCTCTGGTGGCGGGCTCGCTCTTCCACTTTTCCTTCTTTTTCTTTCCACCACCGTGAATCCCTCCTCCGTTGTATTTTCTTCCATCTCCACCTGTACTACTTGGTTCGTGCTCTCCTGCTTCTCTGTCGGTTCTCTCTGTGGGCATTTCGCCTTCATGTGGCCTACCCTCCACTTTCACTCTCAATCTTAGATCGTCGGGCAGCACTATCTCATCATCGATTCTATTTAAATCTTCCACTGTTGCCTGGATAGTGAGCTCAATCCCATATCTCCAGTAATCCATACTTTGTGTTCTTGTGGCCGTCAATATTTTGGCCTCTTCCTTCGTATTGAACATTATTGCTGTCATCAGCCATGTTTCTTCTAGCTCTGGGGGTACTTTGCCTACTCTCACTTTGGCCACACGTTTGCCACAGTACGAAGGCAAAAACACCCACTCCTCCGATCGTATTGCCTCCGTGGAGTTCTTAATTGCTTCCTCTTCTGTTGCAAAGCGTACCTCCACAGTGGCATACTTTCTTCCTCTTGTTATAAATGTTGTTTCTCTCCTGATATTTTTCAAGCATTCCTCAATCTCTTCCACTGTCGCGAGATCTATCTTTTTTGTTGCGATGTTCATGGTTTAAATACCACAGTTCTTTTTCTTACACTGCTTATCAGCTCCGTAGGCGGTGTCAACTTCAACGTGTCTCCGACTTTCGCCAGCAACTTCTCACATTCTTTCATTTTCTTCGGCTCCACCATAATTTCAATTGTTTCTAGTTTTCCCTCCTCTGTTTCTCTTCTATTTGCGGCTGCATAACTCTGGCCACCCACTGGCACTTTCTCCATTTTCCCCCAATGGGAAGAGAGAAAAAACAACAATTCACCAACAATCAAACAGCAATAATGAACAACCAATTTTTCAACAACAAATATTCAACGTTGCAATTTACTTCAAAAAATCTCCGTTATCGACAACTCAACTCAAATTTATCGACTGCTACCCAACACTCCTGCCATGGCCAGACTACCTCTATTTGTATGTCTTGGGAGATCCTACTTCTTCGCCTGGGGGCATCGACACAACATATATATATATAAGGATGTATACAAAACTAAATCCGTAAAAATGTCTATATATATATTTGTATGTTTCTGTATGCATTTATACATGTATATGTATAAGTCTCAGAAGATATTAGAATAATGGAATAAAAGTTAGTCATAATAAGAGTTCTCCCAAAATCTATTTCTTTAATTTTTAACTACTGTTTCTGGCACACATATTTACGCAATTTTGATTTTGAAGTATTTAAAAAATTATTTGGAAATTATAAATAGAAATGATAGATTCGGACTGTCTGTATTTTAAAACCACGAATCAAAAAAAATGTCGTGTGTCAAATTTTTTCTCCAGAAGTTCATGGCTTCATAGGAATAAGCGTGGAAAACTGCATCAAGATAACTAATTTTCAGATTTTTTACTTCCATTTTTAAAAAATGCAAATTTTGTGAATGAAACAAACTAGATCCTGAATAACAGGGGGCTGATTTTGTAAATCAAACTAACTAGATCTAAGTATAGTGAATACCATCCTCCACAATTTGCTACTTATATGAAGTACATATGTATTTCAACAATTTCTATCAAATACATTCTCTTTCTTGAGCATAAAAATCCTCTTCCTGGGTGACAATAACTTATATGTCAGATTGTTGCACAAGTTCTAGCTGTTTTGATAAAGGAAATCGGAAAGGCTTTAAATGAGTTCATCGTCATTTACGTGTACCAAAGAGCACTCTTTCGATAGGCAATACGTTGATCTCATAAGTGTCGCGTGGTGGAAATAAATGCAATTACCAAACTTTCAATTCATTATTTCGTTTTTTTTTTTTTGGCATTTCAATTTGTACATCTGTACTTCCGACTGCGCACAAGCGCATATGTTAAATGACGTCCTTTACATTTTAATCAATGCTGATATCAAAATAACTAGTATAAAAATATTTTCGGGTGGGGGGTGCATTTGTGACTCCAAGGACCAAAAAGAGGGCCTTTGACAAAAATGGGTTGAGAACCTTTGATGTAAATGATTGCCAAGCATTAAAAGACAAAAGTACTCTTATGAAGAAACTGATCTTAATTGTGAAGATTCAGTCATTCAAAACTATGTAGTATGTCCAATTCCATACGGAGCCTTACATAATCTACCGATGTTTTATTTATTTATTTATGTATTTATTTATCTATTTATTTTTTTTCTTTTAAATATAAATGCCAACCACTTATGAAATCCATTCGAATATTGCGAAGAGGTTATCAACTGTCTAATCAAATATCTATAGAGGGAATCTTTTCCCTTGCTTCCGACTAAGAAGCAAAGCCCTTCTCCTCCAGTTAAACACCCTCATCAACAAACTGCCAGTAATAAACAAAATCTTGAGTCTGATCGTAGATTTAAAAATTGTTTATATCATAGCATTACTTCCTTTTCACTAACCCAGTTATTTCTTATCTTATCTCACAACGAATTTTCTACCTAGAAATTTTCTATCTCTGACGCTCAAGTAACCCAAGTAAAAATTCTTGATATAATAATATTCCCAACACAATTATCTCTGCGGTTAAACTGATCATAGAAATGAGACGCGATTTTGAACTTGTTTACTCGCACTGAAATTAAGTCAAATACTTACGGGAATACTACACTAAGTTTGAAAACGTGTCTAAGTGAACTATATAAACATGTTTCTTTTCTTTTTTTTTTCACTCTTTTACTCACAAAAAACACATCATTTTTTTGTAGTACGAGAAATGGAAAGCTGTGATAGTCATATTTTTTCAGTAATATTATTAACAACAAAAGGCGGTGAGCTGGCAGAACCGTTAGCGCATCGGGCAAAATGCTTAGTGACATTTCGTCCGTCTCTACGGTCTGTATTCAAATTCCGCCGAGTTCCACTTTGGTTTTCATCTTGCGAGGTCGATAAAATAACTACCAGCTTAACACTGAGGTCGATGTAATCGACTTATCCCCTTTCTTCGAAATTGTTGGCCTTGTACCCCAATTTGGAACCGATATTATCAGCAACAAGAATATGAAATGAAAATTTTTTGGTCTAGGAAACAAAACCACTTTGCAGTCGTTGGAACTTGCCTTTGCGTTTTGTTTTTAGAACAAAGTATTTTTGTTCTTAGAATAAGTACTCTACTGTGTACTTGTTTACCCATTTCCATAACCCTTCCATCGTCTCTACTTTATATCAGACAGCAATCTAATATCTTTTATATGCTAATCCAATTTTCAACCCCACAATCAATTTTGGAAAGCATTACTTGAAAAGCAACATTCTTCTACCATATTCGTAAAGTTTCTTTAATAAGTGATACCGAAAAATTAATCCATCAAAATATATTACAAATCATTAGTGTACCTCTGTCATACAGTTAAATTCTTCTCATTCTTCACGTTTGTACATCTTAAGTTTTGAAATACTGGCTAGTTTGGGAATATTTAATCTACGCTTTGTTTGTGTCACTCGGTTAGAGTCGAAGGAGAAAGATATCAAATGGATATTTTATCTAGATAACTACGTTAATATGTTGCTTGCTAAAAACTGATCAAATAATTATCTACACGCAAAAATAGCGTCGTGGAGGTATTTTTTGAAAATATCTTTTATATTACATCTACTAAATTCTATAAGCATGCACACTTTGTGTGTAACTTAACCTCTTTAAACAATATAACAAACTATGTTAAGAAAAAATACGAAGAGGGATCCCTGTTGCGTCTTCAAGTGAGGTATGAAGCATAAAGTATGTAGGGCGAGGGTAAATGTGAAGTGTAATGATTATAGGGTTCACGTGAATATTCATGAAGTAAATGAAGTGAAACAAATTTGTCAGCATTCTCGAAGTAATAGTTTTGGAGATTCACTATATTTATTAACTAAACACAATTACTTGGGAATAAAATTTGAATCTGCGAACCTGGTATCATTTAATTATCCTTATACTATTCTTATCTTTGGGATAGGTATGAACATAGCAACACAATGATTTCTAGCTAACAATCTGGAAGCATTTTAATAAATTAAGTTAATACTTTCAAAAATAACATCGAAATTAATTTTCTTTTAAAAGTGACGATGGATGTAAATCTAAAATGTTTTCTGTAACCTTTGATATCATTGATTCATAATCTAATTAATATAATTTAACAAACCCTGGTCATAACTGATCTTATATTCATATTTGTTATTTTTTACGCTTTGAGTTAAAATCCCTGTGAGTTCAACTTTGCCTTTCATCACTTCGGAATCGACAAGACAAAGTTGCTGTAAAATACTGGGATACTTCTGATCCGTTAACCGTATTCTCTCAAAAAATTGCTGGCCTTGTGCGTAAATCAAAAATAATTATCTACAATGCTAAATGTTTTAGAGAAAGTATTAATGTCACATTACGTTTCATTCTCTCTTCCAAAAATATATGCTCTAGGATTCAAATAAAAGAAACCAAAATTTTTCCAATTCTTAACGTTATAGCTGAACATCACCATCATTATCGCCACCACGACCACAACCACCATCATCATCTTCATCACCCCACCCCACCACCCTCAGCATCATCATCATCACTGCACCCCTATCATCATCATCACCACCACCACTACCATCGTCTCGCTGCACTTCACACACAGTAGACATCATCAGTAGCTTTCTACAACAGTTAAGTGACTTTACAACGTTGCTGATTTTTAATTATATTCGAGACGAGTTGATGTCACAATTCGTAGAGGCTGCCTTGAAAAGGACGTCTCATATAAATGAAAGTACTGATGGAAAGAGGCTGGGTTAGTTTAATACAGCTAATATTTTCTTTAAATTCCTCCAGCTTTATTCTAGTAGGTATCATGTTTTCAAGTAGAGGTTCTAGAGTAAAGCGGTGTTAACGTAAAAATGTTAGGCATGTCGTATAATTCAAAGACGTGAGAGAAATGTGGTGATGAAGAGTGAGAACATGACTAAAAGCATGTGTCAGTACAAACAAGACTTTGCTGGAATCTAAGAACTGTGATGATATACAAAAATATATAAATAAATTTTCTTAGCAGTAACAAAACAATAGAATAATGAAAAGGATGACACAGCTGCATGTTTGACTACAGGAATACAGTTTCCCTGATGTTATGGAAAATGATCAAATATATTATTATTATATTTATGAATTTGTTTTGCAAGATTCCTGATGTGAAATCGTGTGTTGAGAACGATAGCGATATTGTTATATGTATATATATATATATATATATAGTGAGAATGTACAAAAAAAAAACAACAAAAAAACAAAAGACGAAGAAGGGTGTGTAAACAACAAACAGATGTATTAGTTTAACGCTCGGGAAGTGAGAAAGTCTTTTACGTTTCGAGGCTGCACTCTTCGATAGAAAGGAACACAGGAATAAACAGGGAGAGAAAATAAAAAAAGGTTTAGTGGCTAGCGATCTAGATAGATAGATAGATAGATAGATAGATAGATAGATAGATAGATATTTATATATTCATATATTTTAGCAAGCTCACTGGCTAATCGCGACACTAATGTCTGTTCCTGCACTTTTTCTATATATCACTGGCAAGGAGATGAGTCGCGTTCGAGCGTCCATCATTGACATAGCCAAAGAAGGTCGAAATCACATGATCTGGTGATCTCGGCACTGGAGATGACAGGGATTTAAAAATATAAACAAGAGTGCATTTTGCACCGAAAACCAATATAAGAGTTTCTCTCATGGTATCTACCACAGTATAGTTTGTTCTAACAGAACATCCACATTTAAATGGGGATAAATATTTCCCTTAGTATTAATACTGCCTCTGTTGCTAATATATTTTATTAAATGAGTCAGTGCAATCCAAACATAGTAGTAATCTATGTTGGCAAATAATAAATATAAACAGTTAGCAAAGAGGAGTAAGCTAGTTTGTCATGAAGAAGAGGTTAAGTCAGACCTATCTTTCTCCTTTAAAGGAGAAAGATAGGTTGAAGCGTTGTACAGAAAGTACTGCTGCTCGTTCTACATCTATATTTGATCTGTTGGCTAAGACTATGTAGCACAGAGACCACAAGATGAGAAGAGAACGAAACTAAACCAAGTTCATCGTAATGTTAAATGCTACCCAGTATGGCTATTAGGCAACTAAATAACTACATTTTCAGGCCGTGTTAGTGTGGATGTCTAAGTGTATGTTATTACTTTAATGAGCTGAAAATATTACTGCATTCTGTGATACTACCTAAAGTCTTTGAAAAGTGGAGTATACAATCTATTCTGGAGATATCATGATACAGTCGGGGAATAAAAAAAAATTCCAAAAGAAAAGCTTTCTATATGATAGATATTTTTGCCGAAGTAATGAGGGCGAGAGACTGAAATATTTGACCTATGTAATAAGAAGACCCCGCAATTAATTAGCACGGGTGCTATGCCAAGGTTTCCCGATCTCTAGTCCATGCGGTAGGCCCGTGAACTTTTCAGGCACCTGAAGATACAGGATAACCGCACGCACCAGCGGAGGGAAGAGCATTGATCAATGTGGTGTTGGTGGTGGTCCAGTTGGCAGAATAGAATCGGTTATCCAGAGAGGAATGTGAGACTAAAGTAATACATTATGATATAGACCAGACATTGGCAACATTTATTTTAGAAGCGAGCTGGGACGCACTATAAAAACGTTGAAGGTAATTTTTCGTTAGGCGAGCCACTTATGCATGAGAATACATATATAAAACAAAGCAAATTGAAATTGGAGGACAAATTATGTTTAATACTGGATTGAAATTAGGATATATAAGGATTTAAAAGCACTAAACATTGGTGTTGATTGTTGTGCAATCTCAATTAAAACAACATTACTTAATTACACATACACTCACACATACATACACAGGCATACATCCACCCCACCATATACATATATATATATATATACACACACACATATATATATATATATATATATATATATATATATATATATATATTTATATATATATATGTCATGACGAGTAAACTCCAGTCTCGTTGACTAGTGTCCTTTATGCTTCCCTGTCCTCCATAAACGTTGCAACACAGTTTTTTAAGGTTTGTCTTCTCGCAGCTATTTCACATATGTTCGACAAGGTCTGCTTCTCTTTCTTTTATCATAGTAATAGTTGAAGTACGATTTCATTTTTTCTTCACCAACTGTGTCCCACAAACTTAAGTCTGCGCTGTTGGATGGTTTCGATTAAATGTTGCTCCCAAGAAACATTCTTAACCTTCCTTAACACCTTGATATATATATTCCATTTCGTCTGCTTTCTATCACTTTCGTAAATGTCCAGCATCAAGATGCATATATTAATATACTTTCTAAAGTCGTTCTAAAAAACTGTTTCGAGGTCATTTGATAGATTTGACTCAGATATTGTGAATATCTTACTAGTTGACATCCTTACCATTTCAATCCTTACTTCATTGTCTCCCTTTGAGCATTTTCTCTACGATATCAAAAATATTTGGAGTCAGCACATTTCCGGTTTGCACCCTTTGATGATATGTGTTGTTTTTAGTTGATTGATAATCATAGACTCAGTCTTATCGTCATTGACATGTCGTATCTGTTTTGCAACGTCTTCAACTTGTTGAAATAGTAGTGGAGCTTCCTTGATAGTATTAAAAGTAAGAGCTATACTATCTATATGATTTGCACCAGCTATAGTCATTGCAGAATGACATCTGTTTTTTGGGATGGGAAACCATTTGGAAGCCAATTTCTTCATATGGTATTGCAAATTGTAAAGGCCACAAGGAACAGGAAAGGTGCAAAAGTGTCATCTTGTAATCCCGCCAGGATCTCAAAGAATTCTATATAAACATCAAGTGATAAAATTTAAGTAACAGTATCTCTTTGTAGAGAGTCTTTAAGGTGCCAGGCATACCATATGCTCCAAACATCTATATTAGCTGAACGCTTTGCTAAACTCTACAAAGGCTCTGATCTTTTACATCGTAAGAATCTATGATAATGTTGATCTTGCAGGACGGAAACCAATTTGATCGATTTCCGAATGGTTGTGTATAGGAGCGTATTCCGAAAAACCTACAAGCATTTTGTTGTAGATTTAAGAATAATAGACAAACTAATGTCTGTATGCATATTTGTGTGTGTGTGTGTGTGTGTGTGTGTGTGTGTGTGTGTGTGTGTGTGTGTGTGTGTGTGTGTGTGTGTGTGTGTGTGTGTGTGTGTGTGTGTGTGTGTGTAAATAGAGAAATATTGAAGTATATTAAAATAGTTTTATATAATTACTCTGCATATTTGCATTCACCACAGACTAAAAAGGAAGGAGACACTAAGCTGTTGCTTGACTTGCTAAAAATATCAGCCAAATTAACCTGAAATAATATCCTATCGATTTTTTCTCCTTTCTCTTCTTTTTATTTTATTTTTTAAGGGATTAAAGGAAAAAGATATTGGAGAGTATAGTTACAGATATATTACAGCTAGTAAAAAAAAATGATAAAGCCTGTGCCAACGCTACAACGTGTTTGATTATTGGGCCCTCTCCGTCAGAGCTGACATAGAGCTAATCTGCAGCAATAACATTTTTATGCATATTTATATATTTAGGACATTTTAATTTATATCCGCTTAGCTTAAAAGTGTAAACATGTACTACTCGTATGATACGTTTCGGCATCAATAACTACAATTTAAATTTAATCCAATGTAATTATTTAAACTTGACATGTTTTATGAATATTTCTTAGTAAATAAATTCTATTTATTGGAGGAGACCGGATCTAGTTGTTAGATTTTTTTCATTTTTTTGCCTTGGTACCCACATAAATGAACACAGCTGAAGTTTCTTTTCAGATTTAATTAGTCAAACATCTCTATTTATTGTTATCATCAGCAAAAAAAAACAAAAAAAAACAGAAATTGCATAACATTGATTAGACATGTTCTAATTAATGTGGTAGTCTCAGCAATTTTCCCCGAGTGCGGGGTACTTTCTGACACTTACTGGGGTACTTTGTTACAACTGTCGATAACTCGGAATTATGTTAACAAACAAGTTTAAAAGGAATACGTCTCCTGCATCTTGCATCTAGAAAGTATTATTTTAATTAATTAACTGTGCTTTGAACCACCTCATATCCTAACTGTGATACTGAGAGTCCTCATCAGCCAATTTCCCCATTGTTATATGTGCCATCTAGTCGGAATCGTACTCCATTAACTTCTCACCACACAGATCACACAGAAAGTCCTGTCATCCATCGGCACAGTCAGTCTGTGCCCAGTCTTCACAGATCATGCATTGCACCCATTCTTCACCTGTAAGGGAGTTGGAATACCAATGTGAGCAGACAAGGCATTTCCAATCGGCGACTTGCTTGCTGTGAGGCTGGTTCCCTTTGCCTTTACCTGTTTAGCTGACTTACCCTTCCCCTTTGTTACCTTTTCTGTACCAGTTGCTTTCTTTGGTTTGGATTTCCGTTCGTTTATTTCATCCAATATGCTCTGTTTTACAGGGGTTAGGGTTAGAATGGCTCTTTGGCACCTCTTGCGACTTCCACGACCTCTACCTGTCTTCCTGGGTGAAGCCTTCCTTAATGGGCGCAACATATCTAGGCTTGTAACAACACCAGCAGGAAAAGGTGTAGGTTGGTCTGTCGGACCGTCCTGTCGTTCATTGACCTGGTCGCCTGGTTGAACATCTGACTGGACGTCTGGCTGCAAGTTAGGCTGGTTACCTGGCTGCATGCCAGGCTGCATGCCAGGCTGCATGTCAGGATGGTTGTCTGGCTGCACTTCAGACTGGTTTTCATCTTGTTTTGGAGCAGGTCGGTCCGGGACGTAACAGCTGACGTTCTGTTAACATCTTAAAAGGTTAGTGTAAGGGATACCGGTAACTTTATATCTAATGAGCCTGAAACCTACCTCGAAATCTTTCGCAACATCCCGTAATGATTTCTTCACATCCGCAACTTTTCTGGCGTCTCTTTCCATGACATCAGGAGGGGTATCTCCCCTTCTAGTTTTCCTTTTGTAATTTCTAGGCATGGCGTGTTAAACTGAAACAGAGGGGTAAGTTGCTACATGCCTGGGGTAAGTTGATACACTGTAACAATTAACCCCGACCATGGATTTCTGGGGTTACCTCGTACACAGTACTAGCAATCCATGGCATCCAGGACACACCTTCATGTATCGAAGGCAACTTCTAACACTTCCTAATGAGCCACAAACTACTTCAGTAACACCACTTGTGCTTTAGGAGTTAAGGAAATAACTTTGTGGCAAAATTCCACTTTTGGAGTAAAAAATCGTTTTTTGAGCCATACCTTTCCTAGTGACAGCCCATCAGTGCAATACACATATGCAGTCATGATGCTATGGAGTTGGCCTTCACGAGGTAGAGAGCCATGTGCCACCTATTTCTTGAAGTTGGAAAAAATGGGCTTATAACAACTTACCCGTGTAACAACTAGACCTGGTCTCCCCTACATTTAATCTCTATCCTTGCGAGTTTTGAAAATATACTGTGACTTACAAAAAAGTAATTACGTCAAATTTTATTACAACTTGGGATAATTTTAGGTGGAGGATCTGAAATCACCAGGAAGACCATAGCTATTAACAAAATTTCTTGTCAATATAACTAATACTGAAATGATCCATAAGAGTGATTGTATTCTCTGGCAGTATGGAACTCACAAAGTATAATTGTGCATGTACAGGAACGATTTTACGGTTCCTACGCATTTTCGGTTTAATGATTTTTCTGAACTAGGAGTGGGCACCTGGGTCAACACACTTTAAATTATACAAATATTATCTTTTATCTTTTACTTGCTTTAGTCATTAGACTGCGGCCATGCTGGGGCACCACCTTTGGGAATCTTAGTCGAACTAATCGACCCCAAAACTTATTTTCTTATTAAGTTTGGTAATTATTCTTTGATCACTTTTGACAAAACACTAAGGTACGGGGAACGTAAACACACCAACACAGGTTCCCAGTGGTGGTGGGGAACAAACACACACACTCACGTACGTAAATACATACATGCATACATGCATACACACGCGCGCGTGCGCACGCGAATGCACAGATACATACACGACGGGATTCGTTCAGTTTCCTTCAATCAAATCCACTCAGAAGGCTTTGGCTGACCTGAAGCTATAGTAGAAGTCACTGAACCCCGAGCTATATGGCTGGGAACAAACTTCTAACCACACAGCCACGCCTGCGGTTCCAAACAAGAAGGTGGTTTCCCTAGCGGTCACCTATCTAAGTACTAACATGGCTCGACATTGCTTAACTTCAGAGTGTACAGAGGAGAACTAGTGCATTCAACGTGATATGGCCATAAGCCATAATAAAATATTTAAATAATTAAATGAAACACAGCTATCTGTATATTCGTATAAATGATACAAATTTATTAATACTGTAATAGACGTTAGTCTGTGCAAAGTACTAGCAAACTAGTCTGACGGCCGCAGAGATTTGCAGATCCTGCTCGTAAATTAATGAGGATTTTAGAGATACCGGACCATTAATTAGTGTCTGGGAATCGGTGTTATACGTATACTGGTTTCAACACACGGGTTCGTATAAAATTTCTTTCAAAACTATCCAAATACGATAAATGCGTTTTTTAAACTTTATTTACGTACACTTTTCGACAATCAGCGCACATTTCAAATAATATGTTATTTATCAGATGACATCTCGACTATAGGGAAACGATAAAGATTAATGAACCGAGAAATTCTAAGAGAACGCGAAAAGTGAAGTATCTGACATAAGTTTAGTTGGACGTATCGAACTCTTGTTGGAAATCTCTTATTTTGAGAATATTTTGACTCACAGATAAAGACACCTACACTCGCACGCACACGCACACACACACATACACACACACATACACAAACACATACACACACACGCACACACACACACACGCACACACACACATATACACACACACACACACATACACACACACACGCAC
>NC_068983.1:119054234-119070200 GCF_001194135.2 Octopus bimaculoides
ATATATAAATCACGATTTATTCGCGATCAGTTGTTCAAAAACCGAGGTACTTCTGTATATATGTGTGTGTGTGTGTTTATACACATATACATACATATATAAGTACATATATACGTAAATGTGCGCGCGTGTGTGTGGGGAGGTGTAAGTATGTGTATGTGATGACCACACAAGAGATAATGAAAAACCGAGGTGAACCTGTATCATTAACCCTAAAGGAAAAAATAATTAACCGTTGTTGTAAAATCAGTTTCGTCATATTGAAGATGCAGTATTGATCGAAGAGTTAGGATAGGAATTTACCATTCCCACTCTGTCGGACATATATTATGACTATCAGTAGTAGTAGTAGTAGTAGTAGTAGTAGTAGTAGTAGTAGTAGTAGTAGTAACTCTCTTTTGAATGCACTTTTATTCCTTGCAACCTGACTCAACTCTCTGGTATCAAAGCAAATAAGAAAACTCTACGTTGTCTTTGTCACAGTTCAATATGGTAGCATAATCTCCTCCTTCTCCATCTTCTTCTTCGCCTGTTCCTCTACCTCTCCTCCTCTTCATCCTTCTCCTCCTTATGCACCCCATTGTCTCTCATAAAGGGACGGACATATTTGTTAACTTAGTTTTATGCCTTATATGTTATACCTGGGGCTAAATAACAGCCCAACGATACGTGAAGTGTATTTGTGATTGCATTTATGAAACACGTCCTTCAATGGAGCCACGTGGCTTAGTGGTTAGGGTGTTGGGCTCATGATCAGAAGGATGTGGTTTTGATTCCTGGACCACGTTCCAATTCACACAGCTGGCAAAACTGAGTAATCTTGCGACGGTCGGGAGTCCCGGAGTAAATGTAAATGCCACGAAAACCGGGAAACTGATATTATGAGTTTATATGACTTGGGATGGGTCTTTATCCCTTTTTTAAAGTATCCTTGGAAGAGTTTGTAGTGTTTGTCGAAGCACTTGTGCATGTGTGTGTGTGTGTGTGTGTGTGTGTGTGTGTGATTTTGATTTCTGGCCGAAGTCATTTCACTTCACTTTCACCACTAATGGCCTGAAGGAATTCTCTTTTTCTATGCCCCGTGAATTTATTGAAATTCTTCTAAGTAACTTTGATTATGGTTAATGATTAAATCTCTTTTTTTTTTTAAAGAAAGTAATTTGTGAAAAAAATTTCAGAAAATATTTTCCTTTTTGGAAGGTGGGTGATAATGTTGAAGAAGGGAGACATGCCGCACTACGTAACCTGTTTTGAGAGGAGATATTTAGTCATGTAAATACAGTCCGTCTTGTCTTTTTACAGCATAAAATTTCTAGAAATGGAGTAGATAATCTTCTACTTATCCAGGTAGTAAACGTTATAAAATAGCGCACTATCAATTAAATACAGATGTCTTTACTCTGCCATCAGTTAGCACATCATATTATCTTTGAGTTTGTTTATGTCTGCTATTCATACACAAGGCTGCTTTTCAGAAATTTACCATTTGCATCATGTACATAAACATTTAATCGGAGGCAGAAAAAAATCTTAAGAATTAATCCAAGTGCGTAAATTTACCTTATGTAAGGATCTAATCTAAACTCAGCTAAAATTAAGTGACCATCTCTAGAAAAACAATAAATTTAATCTGTATGAGTAATGTTAGCTTAAATGCATTTGGTGTAAATGTAGATAGTGTAACAACAACATCAACAACAACAATAACAACATTAACAACACCAACAGAAATTGTCTCGGTTATTGCTACGTTCTATGTACTGTATTACCTAATATCATGTAGAAGGATTCGCTAATTATTGCAGCTTCCTGTTGTTGGCAATATCTGCCCCCCACTCTGTCACAATTAGTATATGTACCTGGATTTACTTGGTGTTCTTTAACTCTAACTTTCACTGTGTATTTACATTAATATTTTTAGTTCTCACTCCTTCCACTTGTCTTTATCTCTCTCCCTCACACATGCAAACATATGCACGCAATTACATTTAAGCATTCGCTTATTCCTACAATATATCAGATGTTCGTATTCATTTCCAACATATATTTTCAATCACTAAAACCAAAGACCCGTATAAAATCAGGTGCAATTAAAAATACACAACCAATTATTTTTGTTATTTTTATGTTCAAATTTCAACGAAAAGGTCGGAGCCTCTTGATATCCTTGTGTCAGGAAAACATATACCAATAATAAACTAAAATCGAAGCAACTAGCAATATATGCGTCTAGAAAACATGCATAAGTATAAATGAATATCATTATTCTAACCAGTTTCTAAGAGTTATAATTTTGGTTGCAGCCTAGGTACTCCGAGTTGTAATCATATCAATGATTACTATCGTACCCACAGCATAGGTGAAATGAGGAAAGTATAATCAAGATATCCTTCAATTTTGGGGGTCACGAGTTCTCAGATGAACTTGTATTGGATAGTCTAAGGTATGTCAGATCGCGAGATGATTGAAGTTCGCGCCTATCACAAATTAAGTCGCAACCACACTGCGATACATAAAAACTGCATCAAAGATCCAAAATGGATGATAACAGAGCTATTTAATTAATTGCTCGACTAACAACGACCTCAGCGTTTGCAGATGTGTCAAATGAAATTCAAAACAGCGCCAGCGAAGATTCGGGATGTAGCAGGCAGTTTCTTATCGATGCTAGAACATGTGGCTCTTGTGAAACCGTTATAGCAATGAGACGGATACGTCACTCAAAGCTATTATTGGTTACGGTCGAAATACTCACTGAAATTAAACTTTATTCACATCGTTATATTCGTTTGTCATTCAAATTAAAACAACTTTGACTCATTTCTCGGTGACTGGATATGTTTTGTACCAGTAATAAAATTAGGAAGATTAAATGATACATTCTTCTTAACGCCCAATGTCTCATATTGGGGATAAAGGCTGTTACCAAATGTAGAACACCAAACTAAACACTATACATTATTCAGCTTTGTCTCAGTACGATCCCATTTCAAAGAATTAGATGGAAATTTTTAGTGAAAAGATTCTTTCACATTTTCAAAAGGAATTATTTTAACTTTTCTACTTCAGCAGGAAATATTTTGTTTATTTTGCTAATGCGACGCATGTATCATTTCGGTAAATCACAGATTTTATTCTTATGTAGAATGCATAAAGATCTGAGAAACTGATCCTCTTGTATAGAATATCTGGGGATTGGGGGAACCTAACTTCTCCATCCTTTCTTGTGGAAATGTATGAACCTAACAGTGTAACGTAATGAAATACTCATTAAACATAGAATTGCTTAAAGCTAATCACTCCGATTATTCACGTTATTGTGTATAGCCACCTTAACTAGACCATTAACTGAACACAGTACTATGCAATGATGGGATATGAACTGTCGATCTGTTGGTCAGTAGGCCAGTTTCATATCGGTTTGTCTAGCAGCGCTACTCATAATAAATCTTGATTCTATAGCACGACTTATTTTGTGCCCTGCCTGTCGTTCTCACATAAAAGTTTTTGACATAAAAATTTCAACACTATGTTCCTCTCAACAAGCACATTATCTCTGTGAGGCTGTGTACAAAGAAGCTATTTCTTATCCAAAACAAGATACTATCTTGACCCCCAGAACTTTCTTATCTTTCAAATCCAAGTTAAATTAAGAGTAAATACAAATTTTAAAAAATACCGTTAAAGTATATCTCAACGGGCGTATCTTTCTTGTAGTCCAATCCTAACGAACAGTCTCCTTTACTTTGCCTAATATATCTTCACCTTACTTATTTACAATGTTAGTTCTACTATAGCCCTGACGTTAAAAACATGTTAACTATATCGAATATACTCATTCAATAATTCTCTTCTTTGTTCCAA
Source organism: Octopus bimaculoides (assembly GCF_001194135.2). Lineage (NCBI taxonomy): Eukaryota > Metazoa > Mollusca > Cephalopoda > Octopoda > Octopodidae > Octopus > Octopus bimaculoides. The sequence continues at coordinate 119,058,099 of NC_068983.1, forward strand.
AATATTCTACTTTCACTGTTTTTTACCTTTGGAACCGAGTAGTTCAGTATGCTCTTTCTCTCCATCACTGTTGTTGATGCCGTGCTAAAAAGAATGATTTATTAAACTTCGTAGAGAAAGAATACATTTCGTAATAATTGAATGCTAAGGGTGTAAGAAATGGATTTAAGACCATTTATTTTTATCCTTAACAAAACTACAAACCAGTAAATGCGATGTTGTACTCTTCCATAAGCGTGCATACATACAAACAATTTACACACACAGTATACATACAACTTCACACGATACCAGGAAGACCGCAGGAAAAATAGAGAGACGATTTGGTGATACAGAATTCAAAAACCTGAGGTTTAAACTTCACCAGCTGAAACAACAGCTCAAAGCTATATCTGAGCCATCGCAGTTGCTAGAAACTTAGAGTGTGTCACTCTGGGGACAGTAGAAGAATCGCATATAACCATAACTCATTTCTCCCTTTACACCTTTGGTCTTGATCGAAGTCTTTTCGAATAGCTTATCATGAAATATTCGTTTCGCCTTTCTATGCTTCGAGTTCAAATGTCAAATTTGCCTTTCATCCCTTCGAGGCTACACTGTGAATGTATTTCTACTTTCTTTCTCTCTGGAGGAAGTCGTCTGTAGTGTCAGAAGTAAACAAGGATGGAATCCACAAGATACAATGCCTAAGATATGGCTCATATCACGAGAGGAGTGCCACTATAATTTCATCAGAAATTGAGGACTTGAAGCGACATATGTGGGGAGAGAGAGAGAGATAGAGAGAGAGAGAGAGAATCCAGAAAATAGTAAAATTAATCAAAATCTTTTATTAGATGTTCTCATTTGTTTGGCGTCGTTACAATTTGAAAGAAAGATTTCCAACTAAGAAGTAACGCATTTAGGAAGCGGGTGTTCAAGAAGTTTAATGAATGTCGGGATTTGTTGTCAAACTATGATCAAGATAATTCTTTAGTAAACCTATAATACCTTTAGGTCTATGCGCTTCCATTCAACAAATATCTAGGAAAATAGTAATAATATTTACAAAACACAATAAAATTAACTTGAAATACATTATAATTGTGCGAGCGAAACTACGATTCAGAATTGATTACCTGTCAAAACCATTTAATAGTTGCTTTTATCGCTCTTGGAATGTATGAACATTTCAAAGTTTCATTCGTTTCCTGTATAAATTTGAGAGCTTATACCTAGTCAAATTAAGTGTACTAGAGATATTTATAGACTAGATAGTAATTCAGAAGGGTAAATTTTGGTGAGCGAACTACTTCAGCTTAGATGTTTTGATTTGTAATGTTACGTTATTCGATGGGGGGGGGGGTCATTTCCGCCACCACCGCCAAAGAGCTTCTGTCAATTCTCTTTTATCAAGTCAACATTTTTTTATATCGCACATCGTTAGTTCAAATCATTAATATCTACAGGCTGTCGCTAAACTAGGCAAGGCTCATCAATAGTAAGTTGTTTTGTCGACTTCTCAAGTTTCACTTCAACGTCGGAAACTAGACACGAAGGATTCCTCACTAACTGTCTATATATGTGGTCGACATGTACTTTTATCATGACTTCCAAGATTCATGACCATCTTACTCTGTTATCTACACTAACTTTCATTTCATTGGCAAATGTTTTATTTTAAAATGTCTTAGTTTCTTACACTTCAACAATATTACTTCGGGAATTCGTTTTCATTACTCATCTCCCAGTAAGACACAAATGGCAAACTTTACTGGAGTCCTCGGTAACAACGTTATTATTATTATTATTATTATTATTATTATTATTTTATATGTATAAGAAAGCTGAGAAAGTTTGAGAGATGTATAATATCATACTTCCAGCTTAGACACCTGACACCAAACATGAAGAAATTTTATAAACAGAATTCTTGAAAACACTCTAAAACGAGGATATGGTAACATATTCCCCATTAAGAAGACCATTGCCATTAATAACTCACAGCTCGAACTTCAGATTCGCTACAGTTGCTAGGATTCATACCCTCTAATGCTATTTTATAGTGACCACACATCATTGACATAGATAAATGTTACGCTTCTTTATTCTGAATAGTAATGGATCGTACAAGGGAAAGCTGTAACCTTCGTTATAGTAGTATTTGTATATCTTGTCTCATGTAGCTTCTTTATATACATGCATAAAGATCCAAAAGCAAAGGCCGTCTGAACTTGCAGACAAACTTTCAATCGACAAACGCTCAAACGAATTATCCTCTCTGATTCTCTTACGTCTAGCTATGTAGTACTTATTGCACTGAATTAGTAAGCTTTATAGCAACCTTTCCTGAATCCACTCATCTCAGGACCTTTCATATCTTTACTGTGTCTTGTTCATACAAATTCAAATCACGTACTAAACAATTTACTTATTATTTCCTTAGAACTACAATATACTAGATTACTAAAATCAATCTAATTTTCAGCCACTTTGAACGCAATGATCTGGGTGAGCCTCATTCCCTAGAAATTCATGTTCTTTTTTGGAATAAGTAATAAAAAAAAGTAAAGAGCGGGTAAAAAGTGTTGACACTAACAGATCTTAGTCTATGAGAAAATACGACATCCTCTCGATATTTCTTGTTTCCCCGTCATAAATCCCGATGAAATACATAATGACTACTGCAGATACAAATCGTACAGAATCGATTGTGGACGAGTGAACCTACACATAATTTTCCCTCACAGACTCTATCGGAACTTATGATCTAAACATTACAGCTTATATATGGTACTACAGTTTCTATACGAACTCAGCAAGAACGGGATTCTAGTATTTCTAAGCTGAAAATTATATGAATTCGTCTATTTCAATTTGTTTTCATTATAATTATGAATTCGTATTACTATTACAACCCTGCTTACATCATGTGAAGCATGTGATGGCTCATATACCGTACTAAGTATCATGGTATACTCACTACGTAGGAACATTCCTTCACCAAGTATATATTTTTCCCTAGTATAAGCTATTATACATCAAATAGATGCTTAAATATGAATTACCCGCAGGGTGTTATTTAAGTAAGAAGAAAGTAAATGAGTAGATAAATACCATAAACGTAAGCTTGAAGAATAAAATACAATTTGAATTTCAGCTGAAGCCATTTTCTTCGCCTAAATTTACTTCATTAACGTATTTGAGAAAATAATTTACATCTTGTCTATTCTTAAAAGAAAATGTTTAACTTAGTTAATTGGTGTGAGTTTGGTAGTTGACAATAACTAGAAGAAGGATTGATCTTTAAGCTTTCACTCTTAGTACATTCCATGATGACTTGAAGCATAAAACATTGAAAAGATTTCATGTAAAATCCATTTTTTCCATGAATATATTATGTTATAAAAGCAAGGCAGCGAGCTGGCAGGAACGCCAGTTCGCTTCCGGTGTTATTCAAGGTGTACGTGAGTCATTTTGACGGTATTTTCAGAGTGTTAACATCGTTTATTTTTTTAGATACTTCGTTAATTGTTTTTGTGCTGCTTTGCAGCAATTTGTTTGTGCTTTCTCTCCTCGTTTGAGGTGAGTTACCTATGAATAGAAAGAACAATTTATTTTATTCAGACTTTAGTAGGTCTGAATTTTCATCGTCAGAAGGGGGAACTCGTAAGAGCAGTGGAAAGAATGGATGGTCAATTAAAGAAGAAAAGTTTTGCGGAAATGGCGGAAGTTGCGAATAAGGAGGTGGATCTGTCAATGTTGAAAAGTTACGAGAGGATGGTACACAGAGAAGGGGGCGACGTAAAGTTGCCGCCCACCCGGGAAGTAATAAGATATGCAGGAAAGAACTATTGTGCACAAAGTATATTCTGTAGGAGATAAGAGAATTGAAATTGTATCAGTGGAGAAAATTGAAAAAGGCCTTGAAGTCAATCTGGCAAAATATAACATATCTTGCCAGAGGAAGTCGATATGGAATAGCGGAGGCTCACTTTAGAAAGGGAGCAAAGGCAAAGCAACACTCAACAACCCCGTTAAGGGCGGAAAGTGTGGTCCTCTTACCCACATACCTTGGAAAGAGAGCTTCCAGGTTTAGGGTAGAAGGGATCCCACTCGAAATAGATGTGACTTGGGTAGCGGCGGATATACTTCTATGCAACGAAGAGGAAATAGCCGTTCTCCAAGCCACGAAAACAAACAACCAATTGGAAAGGACAAACGTTGGATATAATTATACAAAGTTCAACGGAAAACCTAGAAAAAATGGTGGAAACAGTAACAGTTGGAGATGCGATGTTAAGAGTCAGGATGGAGGGCAGAATCCCTCGATGTTTCAAATGTGGCCAAAAGGGGCACATTAGAGTGAACTGCCCTTCACCGACTGAGAAAAATCAGGAAGATGTCAGGAAAGAACCAGAAAATGTATAGGAGGAAACACAAATAAACGACGATGAACCGTGGAAAATGGTAGAAAAGAAAAACCAGAGGAAAAGAAAGGTCAGACCCCAACTCACACCCACCACACCCACGCCTTCTCAGCCTGACCTTCCCCCTGCAGACACCAAACCCACCCATTCCCTTCCGACACAAAAACAACAAAAAAAGGCACTGACACACAGGTACCCACAAACTTCCCCTCTCACTGAAAGTTGGTTTTGCATGTATGTGATTTAGAGGTGCAGATGAACTAATTAACAAAGTAACAAGATGGAAAAACAGTGTTGATTCATGTGGAAAGAAAGACTTTAAGTATGTTAGTATTGAAGAAACAGAATAATGAAATAGAAACGTATAAAGGTGGGTACAAGTGCTAGAGAGTGAACTATGACATGAAAGGGTTACCGGATGATATATAGTATGAAGAAGATATAAAAGAATATGGACTGGATATTTTGGAGGGTACGGAATTTTAAGAAAATAGGAAGTTAGAGAAGCTACTCAGAGGTGGGGCGAGTTGCTTCATTTTCATTTTTCATTCATGCTTTCATACGCTCTCCTGTGTTTCTCTCTTTTTTTTCCTTCCCCTTGTTTTCTTTCTGCACATGTTTCTGTATTGTTCCTTCTATGTTCGCCCCCAGTAGGTAATAAAAAATTCATGAACGTTAGCACAGCGGGCGAAATGCTTATCCGTATTTCACCTGTCTTCACGTTCTGAGTTCAAATTCCGCCGAGTTCGACTTTGTCTTTCATGCTTTCGGGGTCGATAAATTAAGTACCAGTTGCGTACTGAGGTCAATCCAATTGACTGGTCCCCTCCCTGAAAACTTTCGGGCCTAGTGCCTAGAGTAAAAAAGAATATATATGTTATAAAAGCGACGACGAAGTATAAGTAACCGCAAAAGAACCAAGCCTTGAACAGATTGATGTCCAAAGAAATATTACCATGTAAGGAATCTCAACAGCTGAGAAGATATAGCGTATAATTCAGCCTCTTTACATTAGTGAGAAAGAATTCCTTTGTACAAAAATAATGTATTGCAAATTTTAAAATGTTGATAGATATGAATGACAACTAATATTTCAGAAACAGATTAATTTAAAACATATATTCTAATTAATGTTGTATGTTGATAATTGATAAATGTTGTAATCAAACAGCAAAAGCTCATAAACTGGGATTAATTCCCGATTCGATTGTGATAAGCAGTGGAGGAATTAACTTCAGCCCAAGAAAGGATGACAGTCTACCACAGGTAATAAAATATATGAAGAGCTGCCACTTATTATGAATATCTAGATGCAATGAGATATATAGCATTCATTGTACTAGCCAAAGGAACAACAAAATATTAAAACAAATCCATAACACATGAGCCGTTAATTTGAATCATTGTGCATCAAACTGATAATTATATAAAACATTATTTTTTTGAAGACCAAACATTTTTAACGTTCACTGTAAAGTAATTGCACAGGTATTTCGAGAAACTGCTACGTGTTAAGCTAGATAACGCTTCGTTTTTTCATCCTTTCAATATAGAATTTCAAGTGTCGTTACATTATCTTATAAAACGAAACATTTGTTTCATTTTCATGTTCTATCTTTTTTTTTCCCCTACTGAAATAGCTACGAAAAGAATAAGAGGGGAAAAGACATATTCAGTTGATAATCAGTGTTTTAGCTGCAGTGAGATGTAAGAGAAAGTATATTTGGGGCTCATTAAAAAGAAAAAAAAGCATCGGAATTTTATATCTTTGTTGCTTTTCTTTTTAATTGTGCGAGTTAATCTCAAAGGGCGAACATTTGATGTACTGAACTTCAGACAACAGATATGTTGAACAGAAAAAACAAAATATTCTTAAAATTTTCCCAATGAATCCAATTAGTAAATAAGTTATCAGTTTCTTATCCATCAGCTGAGTTACTGATTACAGACTAAAACAAGGGTTAATTTATTATTTTCAAGAAGCATGTATAGTAAGTCAGGAAGCAACGAATTCTTTACAAAATAATTACTCAAATCATTTGTAGAGGAAGGAGTTAAAGCGAAAGATTTTTTATACTGATAGCTGGTTCAGGGAGAAAAAGAACATCTCAAAACAGCAATAGACTTCCAGTTGGCTGAGTTGTTGGATACCTTCATACAACTTGAAAGTTCGGATTCAGACCTCAAAACTGATATTTTATTGCATGTATGGCAATATCTCTGAACTGCCAATGGTTCGGTTCATACAGCTGCAAAGAAATAGCTTGGAGAAGTATAGCACTCCGAAGTAAGTTATGGGGGCACGAATATGTTTTATCATTAACCTGTTTCAGTCATTTGACTGCAGCTTTGCTGGAGCACCGCCTTGAATGAGTTTAGTCGAACAACTCGACTCCAGTATTTGTTTCTTTTAAAAACTCTGGTACTTATTTTAGCAGTCTTTTTTTCTGAACCGCTCAGTTACTGAAACGTAAACAAACCAACACTGGTTGTCAAGTCGTTGTGGGGAACACACATATATTCGATGGGTTTCTTTTAGTTTTCATTTACCAAATCGACCCACAAGGCTTTGGTCGACCCGCAGCTATAGTAGAAGACACTTGCCCAGATTCCATGCAATGGAACTGAACCCAAAACCATGTAGTTAGGGAACAAACTTCTTATCACGTAGCCACGACTCCTCATAATCGATGATTTATGTTGACTTCCACTGTTGAGCTCAGAATAATGCCACATAACTGTAGCGGTAACAGAAAACCATTTCTCTAGAGCCTTCCTCACATCATTACATCTTCAGTGTTTTTATAAGCACTAAAGATTACGTGACATTAATATGTTTACTTAATAGTATCCGTTAAGTTATTTTAACTTGTAAAGTCTTCAATGCTTTACGTTCGAATTCTCAGAATTCTTAATGTTAGGTAAGTTCTATTTTTACCTTTTAACTTTAGAAGTAAAATGAGTAGACGTTAAACATATTGTAAGAGTTAAATACTCGTAAATAGTAACGGAAACATCCGGCTTTTAATAACAAAACACATAGAAATGCACAACAGTAAACACACTCATTTGAATTTTGAACATCCAAAATATTGGTTTCTTTTTTCATTAGATACAAAGTCTGTAATTTAGACAGAAAGTAGAAACAAGATGTGACATTCATGACTTTCCATAGAGTATTGATGGTAAGGATAAAGAGAAATCACTTCAATCGCGAATTGAAGAGGAGGGTGAATTTCGTTTGCAGAGAATTTACCCTGGTTTAATATCGTTCGTCTCGAGGTACCCTGAGTTAGCGAGAGAGGCTTTGTGTAATTGCTTCACTTGCGAGAAATAACAATCACGTCTCCATCAAGTCACACTATACCTTCTTAAGAAAGGTAGAACACATGGGACAATGTAATCACTGATATACAAAATGATGGGATGATCGTGGCTGGTACACATTTGATCGGAGTTGACTTGGAGATAAACAACAACAACAGCATCAAATGAAACAATGTTTTATTATATTTTGCTCAATAAATCCTCCAGTATGTCATTAATATTATTTTATTGATCCTAGAGAAATGCAAGGCAAAACCGATGACAGAAAAATGTTTACTTCCTACGTAGGGAGAGCCGAATAAGATACAATAATAAATTTAGTCAGGTCTTATATATTATCGGGGTTTTTTTTTACCATTCTCAGACACCATATATTGGGATAAGCCCATACATTTCGTGAGAGAATCTAGTCGTTTAAATTGACCCTAGTATTTCACTAGTATTTTGTTGATCGAACCCGGAAAAGTAAAAACCAAAGATGATCTCGGTAGAATTTGAAGCCAGTACGTAAGACCTTAAATATTGCTAGGCATTTTGCCCGCTGCTCTCGCAGTGATACTAATCTTTTGGCTCTGTTACTAACTATTGAGAAACTAGCCAGGGAACCTTTAGAAGCTTACTCAATCTGCTAGAAGTAGCAGCCATAAATCTTTTAAACTACACATTGCCATTTGAGAAAGGGGCACTTCGGATAATAAAATCTAGTGCAGTATACCCAGCAAAGATGGGATGGTAACAACTGGAATGTCTCCAATTATAAATCTACCAGACTAGGTGATAAATAACAACTGCTACTAAATATTGATTCCGCAATTCGATAGCATTTCATCAGCATTTCGCACGGTTGTTTGGGACGAGTGAAACGTTGAACCATGGGGGGGGGGCCTTAACGGATTTCCTGGCCGACGGACCGCGACTCTCGGCGAGCGAGGCGAGGCGCTGTGAAGGGTCGATCCCAGCTGCGGAGGTCGAAGAGGTGCTGGCCGAATGCCCACGGGACAAGTCGCCGGGGCTGGATGGTCTGCCCTACGAGTTTTACAGTAGTATGCCGGACTTGTTTGGACACTTGCTGGCTTGTGTGTACACGAACTGGCAGCAGAATGGGAGAATTCCCAGCTCTGTGAGCCGGGGAGTGGTGACACTGGTCAGAAAAAATCCGAGCAAGGGGAATAATATTAGTAATTTTAGGCCCATAACTCTACTGAATGTAGAGTTAAAGATTTTGGCCAAGGTGCTAGCAAAAGGGGTGACGGTTGTCGCGGAGAGACTTGTCGGGAAGGAACAGACTTGTACCATCCCTGGAAGGTCCATCCAGGACAATCTTCATCTCTTACGCTACACCTTAGACAGGGTGGGTAAAGTTTCCGGTAAAGGTGGGGCACTGGTCTACTTAGACCAGAGTAAAGCGTTTGACAGGGTTGACCATCGGTACTTGGCGGCAGTCCTTGAGGCGGCGGGGCTGGGCCCAGATTTCCGCGGCTGGATCAAGGTCATTTACGGTGACATCAAATCCACAGTTCAAGTGAACGGTTACCTGTCGAAGCCGTTCGAGGTCAGGCGTTCAGTTCGTCAAGGGTGTCCCTGTCTCCTCTTCTGTATGTATTAACTCTTGAGCCATTGCTGCGGAAGTTGGAGAATTTAGGAAGCGCCTCGAATGAAATCGGATGTGGTAAGAGTGTCTCTGCGTACGCAGATGACATCACCATCACCGTATCCAATATGAATCAGCTACCTCGTATAGCCGAGGCAATCAGAAGATACGAGACGGTGGCAGGGGCAAAAGTTAACAAGGACAAGTCCATTGGTTTGCGGCTCGGCACCTGCAGCAGCAAGCCGATAGCGTCCCGTGTCATTAGGCACTGGTCAGATGGTCCTGTTAAGTTGTTTGGAGTTTCGTTTGGTCCAGGCTCCCAGACGGAGAAGAATTGGAGTGAGGTGACGAGCAAGGTAGAAACGCTAACACGGATTTGGTCTGGGAGGGCGCCCTCCTTGAAAGGAAGGGCAGAGATAATACGTTTATTGCGTCGGTTATCACCTACCACCTGACCGTCGTCCCTTGTCTTGATTTGTGGTTAAACAAGCTGGTTCGAATTCTCTTCCGCTTTTTGTGGAGGGGAAAGCCGCTTGTGAGATGCTCCGTGTGCTGTCAAAAACCGTTAAAGGGTGGCCTAGGGATGCCTTGGTTGCTGATGTGCAAACATGCACTAAGACATCGCTGGCTTTACCTGGATTGTGGTCAGGTGTGGAATTCGCTCGCACGGGAGTTCTTCCCACGACCAGCCTCATTGGAGGAATTCAAACCCAGTTTTATTAAAAGACCAAAAATAACTGAATATCAAAAGGAATGTTGGCAGGAACTTGCGCTAATCCACAGGGCGGGTAAGGCCGGCGGCGGGAATACCACCTCTGCATTTTATAAAGGCGTTGGTAGAGTTCAAAAGTGACGACGTTCTAAGAGAGATGCTGGGGCTCGATGAAAACCAGCTATCCAATGTGTTTCGGAACACTTTCAGGTCAGGATATTTGGATAATTACCAAAGTTCCCTGACCTGGCATTGTTTCAGGAATGCATTACTCGTTCACGATAAATTGTCTTGGCACAGAATTTCAGTGCCACCCTAATGTCCAAGATGTGGGGAAGATAGGGAAACTATCCTAAACGCTCTTGTACAATGCAACCATCTTTCGAAGATGACAATTTACGTAGAACACGTGTTGTCACATCTGGGAAGAGTACAGCTATCGGCTGAGTCTGTGATTAAGAATGTACCACCCACCGGACTGTCCAAGGAAGGTGAGGATTGTTTTCTGTGTACAGTCGCAGTTATGAAAGAGTGTGCATGGAGGACCAGAATGCAAGGTAAGAAGTCAGGGGTCTTCATCTCCGGCCCTGGAATGCTTTACTACTTCAGTTATCACCTGAAAAGCAAGATAGGGCTGGAGAAGAGGCACCTGTCTAGAAGTATATATGAGAAAAGATGGAAGGATGTACTAAGGAAGTTGGGAGTGAGTGTCCCTACTTAATCTACCACGAGGGAAAAAAGGATGTAGCTGTTGGACAGTAGACCGACAAGAAAAAATGTAAAAGAAATCTAAATTTTTAAATCATATAAATCATCTATTTTTAACTTGATATATTTTTGTGTTAAGAAAAAACGGACTGAAAAAAACTCGCTGAGTATTTCTTTTTAATGTTTTGTATTGTCCTGTATTGTCCTTCTATATCAGATCTTATTATCATAATAAGGAAATCTCTATTGGAGGGATAGGTTTAAAATTGCATGCTGTCTATGCCTTTCCCATTAATGTGAAGTGGTTGATTTTAGTTTGGAATCGTAAATTGTTTGAAGTATTTAGATGTTATTCTACCGACGAAAAAAAACCCTGCATTTTAGTAGGAATACTTTTTGCTTTAAGAGGTTAACCAGTAGAATTTAATAATGTAAAATTAGATACCATTCATAAGCCACTTGCAAACTTTTTGATAAAGAATGGCAGTGATGTTTACTAAAGGTTATCCTTATATGATATCCACCCAGACATCAGTCCAGAAATAACTCAATTTGTCATCTTACACTGATTATCTACACATGTTACTCTCCAGGAAAAAAAGAAACGTACAAAATTTGAAGTTTTGTAATTGTTTCGTAAATAAACGAATAAACGATTTTTTATATTCAATATTTATTATGGCGGCGAGCTGGCAGAATCGTTAGCACACCAAGTGAAATACTTACCAGTATTTCGTCAACCGTCACGTTCTCAGCTCAAATTCCGCTTTGCCTTTCATCCTTTCGGGGTCGATTGTACCAGTTACGCACTGGATAGAGGATCTTTGGCCGGCACATTTAAAAAATAATTTTTTGTAACTAAACGCTTTCAAAATTCGTATACTGGTAGAATTTGTCACATAAAACATCATTTACTCTTGGCGTTTTTGAGGAAATTGTATATTTTCGAAGTTATTTCGTGTTAAATTTGTTGTATTTCGGTAATTTCAACCAATCAATGACGTCTATTGAGATGAAAACAATTACTGTTGTTGTTTGTCAACAACTTCCGGCGGTGTATATTTCGTTTGTCACTGTTATTTATGACATATATTTCATCTGTTACGTTTGTATGAATAAACGAGTGTATCTGAAGCATGTTTACTTCATGGCACCACCACAATCGTTCGTGCATTTCTACTGGTTTTACTTTGTTTTTTCCTGTTTTTCAGCTACTATTTTTGGAAAGACATTTTTGCCCCTTTCCCCTCCAATTTCTTCATTTTTCACATTTCCCGTAACTCTAACCCTAAAATCCCAACCCTAAATCTAACCCTAACCCTAACACCCCAACCCTAACCCTAAAACCCCAACCC
>NC_068983.1:119070210-119080633 GCF_001194135.2 Octopus bimaculoides
CCTAACCCTAACTGTAAAACCCTAACCCTACAACCCTAACTCTAAAACCCTATCCCTAACCCTAAAACTCTAACCCTGAGCCTAAAACCCTAACCCTAACTCTAAAACCCGAACCCTAACCCTAAAACCCCAACCCTAACTCTAAAGCCATAACCCTAACACTAAAACCCCAACTCTAAAACCCTATCCCTAACCCTAAAATCCTAACCCTGACCCTATAACCCTAACCCTAAAACCCTAAAGCTAAAACCAGTACAAACGCACGAACGATGTCATCAGTAACAGTGACAAACGAAATATACACCGCCGATGGTTGTTGTTGACAAACAACGGCAGTAATTTTATTCAGCGGAATACACGTCATTGATTGGTTGAAATTACCGAAATCCGACAACTTTAACACGAAATAACTTTTAAAATATAAACTTTTCTCAACACCACTAAGAGTAAAAGATATTTTATATGACACATTCTACCAGTGTCCGAAGTTTGAAAGTGTTTAGTTACAAAAAATTAATTTCTTGGTGTGCCATTCAAAGGGAAAAGATCCGGGATTGGTGTAAACGACTTTATCCCTTTGTCTGTCCTTGTTAGTCCTCTCTGTTCAGCCCCATGTGGGCAATAAACAAATAAATATTTATTTTCATTGCGAACCATGGAACAAGAAGCTCGCATTGAACCGAAACTGTGACGCAGTTTCTATTCCCAGTTCAAGCCGTTTAATTTCATTTACTTCACTAATACTTTTGAGAAAGACATAAACATCAAGATTTTTTCTCATTCCTTTTTTCCTGAAAATATGGGGGAAATGAAACCAATATTTCATTTAACTTGTGTGTTGATAGAAACTAAAACACGACAGCCATTAAATATTGGACCAAAATCCGTCGAAGTCGACTTTACTGCTAAATCTTCCCACAATAGGCATAAGTATGTTACTACTAACATGTGGGCTGATTTAATTGACTATTTATGCCCAATAAATAAAAATAATCTGATCAAGACAGGATCCTTACACGGTCAACCAATGCGGAACCTGATCCTCGAAAAGGTAGGTACCAAACTAGTTGCACTAATGAATTTTGTCATGTCCTTGAAGGAATATCAGAAATCCTTAAATGTCGACGCTGTAATATTCCTATCGTTAATAGAATAAATACTTCCCTGTTGGTGAATACTGTTAGCAGACGGTACTGATAATTATGCGCCAAGCTGTTTGGGCTTCTTAAACTCGAGCTTGTTAGTCTTTAGACTCGATTAGCAGTGATTAATAATTATTTCGTTTTTAATTGTTGAGCAAATGATAGACTGCAAGGCACTTTCTTTTATCAGTTGAATTTCACTTTTTTACACTGCTTTGTAAAGGGCACCCTGCATACCTGTTAAAGCCTCCCCTCCCCCTGGTTCTTACCATATAACAGCAGTGCATTGTGTTCACGGCAAACTCTCGAGATAATTCTCAAAGGCTTAACATTTTCTTTGCGCCCTAGTTAGAAGAAAGTGCTATATTAAAAATTATTGAAGTACTAATTTCAGAAAATGGTTAAATTGCTCTTAATTAAAATTACATTGAAAGTACCAACATATAACATGTTTGCTTTGAAAATCATTTCAGAAACACGGACTTTTACTAAAGTATATTTTGATCCCTAGTTTAATACTTGGTTTTGTACACACTGAAGATTTCGAATTTTGTTGTAATTTAACAGAACTTACAATCAATTACCTTCTCCAAATCTATAAGACGAGATTAATTCAGCATGGCAAACTAAAAAAACTTTTTACCTACGACAATCAAATTCATCCCGGTATTCATATCGACTTTCATTTTCTTGTGAATTGTTCTGAGATATTACCATGGACACAACACTTTCCATGACATACAAGAACCGGTCACTCGTCGACTGATATATGTCACTTGTTCACTTTACACACCATATTTTCTGTAATGTAACTTAAGTCTTTAAATAGAGTTGATAGAAACCTAGTCAATAGAGTACCGGTTAGTTAGCGAAAGCATTTGCAATTCATCTACTGTTGGCCTGACTGAAGAACTAGTTGTAATTATAACTGTGCTGACCGGTCAGTTTTAATCGGTCCAATCTACAGAAGGAGATGACTGAATGATTTTTGGCGATCCACAAATTTAGTTCCGATATAATATATTGATTTCAAATTTGGGTACAAGGCCAGCAATTTTGGGGGAGGGGTTAAGTCTATTACATCGACCACAGTGCTTAACTGGTACTCATTTTATCGACTCCCGAAAGGATAAAAGGCTAAAGAGACCATGGTAGTATTTGAACTCAGAATTTGAGACGGAAGAAATGCCGCCAGCCCGCCGCCTTCGTTTCGATATAATATATTAGTTTCAAATTTTGGCACAAGGCCAGCAAGTTCGTGGGAGAAGATAAGTCGATTACATCGACCTCAGTACTCTGCTGGTACTTGCTCTATCGACGCCAAAAGGATGAAAGGCAAAGTCGACCTCGGCGGAATTTGAACTCAGGACGTAAAGTCGGATGAAATGCCGCTAAGCATTTTGTCCGGCGTGCTAATGATACTGCCAGCTGGCTTCCTCCGTTTCTACGTATATGCGTCTTAGGTGGACTGAATGTGAAGTTTAATCCTTTTAAGAGTACGTTAATGTCATTGTGTAGGTGGTTTATGGTCGTAGCCATCTCAGCAGTGTGCGATGACGTGAAAAGCGCTATTTTTGTTATTTATAATTTATATATTTTAGGAAGAGGAGATTGAGAGCTCAAACACGATTAGTATAATTCACGATCGCTCTAATATATTATAGGCATACTAGTTGTTTCTTTATGTTGTGCTAAAAGTACTTTTAGAGTGTTAGTGTCGTTTTTCTTTCCTTACTATGTCTTCTATGGGAACTGGGAATGTTTGAAAAATGTTATAGGTAACTTAGTATTTTGAAGGTCTATGTACGTGGTATGTTTATGTTATTGTGTCTAACTGTTGGTTGTATTTGATGTTCTCTGGGTGATACTAGTAAGAAGTGAGACAGTGGAGTTGATATATGATACTTTTAGTCTATTGTTTGGAAAATGGTTTGTAAGTGGTTGACGTAGATGTAGAGTAGTTTTCCTACTATGTATGATGATTGGTAAGAAGAGGTATTCTGATGTCATCCATGTATGGAGATGTTCTGTGCGGGTGAAGAGAAGTAATAGGGAATGTAGGTGAAGGTACATATTCTAGATGTGTTGTTGTTGTACTCAACGTAGGCTTGTCGATATGTGAGATAGCTCGCCAGGCAGAATATTATAATGTTTTAAAGAGGTGTTGAATATGGTGTTTATAGTGAGTAGAGGGCGATTAAGCCGAAAATAGTTGTTAGAATGGTGTGTGAAAGAAAATTTTCGTAGTTTTGAACCCATTGTATATTTTACGTGAGAGGCGTGAGGTTTCTTACTTGTGTGATAGTCGAATGTAATGGTTTGAATTGATTTGAAAATTGAAAAAGAGGAATTTAGAGGTTGGAAAATTCGAGGTTAAAACTTTCTATGAATTTTAGATGTGTATGGGAGAGTAATGAACTGTTCTTTCTGATGTTGCTACGTTTGGATTTTGTTAGGTTTTAGGATTGTTATAATTCTCTCTACTTTCTTAATATTTAGTCGTGTTGGTATAAGTAATTTAAGATGTGGCGATTTTAATAAACTTATTGTATGCTATGTCTATGATTGTGATTTTAAAGGTTTTGTATTTCTGTATTACTTTTTTGT
This sequence comes from Octopus bimaculoides, assembly GCF_001194135.2. Lineage (NCBI taxonomy): Eukaryota > Metazoa > Mollusca > Cephalopoda > Octopoda > Octopodidae > Octopus > Octopus bimaculoides. The sequence goes on from NC_068983.1 coordinate 119,073,960, forward strand.
TAATGTCTGGTGATTTAAAGGAGTTAACGCATCGTGGATATGTTACAGTCTTGTTTGCGTGGTTCTACTGATTGATTTTTGAAAACACTGTGACAATGGAGTTTTATTATTGTTGGAGTGTAGGCTAGTCATTATTTCTCGTTATTGTACCATGTGATGAAATGCAGGCACCATTAGAACAGTTGTTACAGCTTCTTTGAAGCATTAAGTCGGATACAAGTATTTACTACTTTTCTACTATTCTGTCATCTACATTGTTATTTTCTTGTTTAATTGCTTGCTGCTAAGTTTTATATGTTTTGAACATACTGCTGACCTGTTGTCTCTACGTTTTAGTGAATATTTTAATTACGGTTGTATTTTTTATGGTTCTGTCTTCTTTTTAGACATTTCACTTATTTGTTATTTATTTAAACTGCAGTATCTATGTTGGCAATTGTATTGTTAATCTCTAGGAACAGTAGATGCTTCAAGGTGAAAATGTTACCCCCACTCTCATTTTTTCGTTTTGTTTCGTGAACTGAAACTTCTAACCCTACTCTCCAATTTCTAAGCCCATAAGGGTATTGGGTTGCACTCTCTACGATGTTTCAGGTCATCGGAAAACGTATGATTCTAATATCTCCTATTTCCGAAACAATTGTAACAGATTAATAGGGTTCCTTCGACACAACCTCCCATATGACAGCTCCTGACAAATGAAAATCCATTCAATCTGTTTATCACTAACAATATTAATTTACTTTCACGTTACCTGTAACTGGAAACTCACAGTAGCAACCAAATGGATCTTCAGTTACCTTGGAATAAATGTAAACTTTGCATGTATTGAGTACACTTTTGTTTGTAACCAAATATATCCCCTCTCAATCGGTCGGCCACTATCTACGTATTGGGAACATACATCTGAAACTGAAGAAAGATACCCTCATCTATTCCATGAAGAATATCGTAATATCATTTAAGAACCTCACACCATGTGCATCATAGTACATAAGGATAAACCAGTACTCAGTGCACTTCAATAAACGAAAAATTCATTGTTCCGGTCGAAAAACACATACCCGTCTGCAACCATCGAACATAACTATTTATCAAGGCCCGCAGTGATGGGAAAGAAACAAAAACGGCAGGTAGTTGACAATAGAAGCCACGGTTCGTATCCTGCTTACACGCCGTTTAGGTATATGGTCGTCTGATACTCACCGACTGAAACACCAGTCGGCAGCCACCTAAATGTCTAGAGTTTTTCTAGGAAGAACACTGCTTGCTTCACATGAAAAGAAAACTAGAAAGAGTGACCTAACCAAAATTCTTATTCAATTCCCCTACATAACCAGAATAGATTTCCTTTACAATTACTATGGCTGAGCAACCCTGTCTGTTTGCAAAGCGAAATCATGATGTCTAAAAGTGAAATATAAGTTTAACTACTAGCTCTTGAAGTTACTCTCATGCGATCCAGTATATAAATATTGGCATTGACCCGTAGTTTGATAGATCAGCGATTCAGCTTTGTCCAGATCTTTCAAGGGGTAAAATACTTTAACTGTTGTAATTATCTCCTTTGCTACTGTTGTTGACGAAATTATTAGACTTAATAAAATTATTTTCTACGTTCTTACGTTCGTTAAAGGGTTTGGAGCGTCTAGTATATGTAACAATATTTCCCATATCAGTAGTGTAAGTATCTAATTTTTAAATTTTGCCGGTTAAAGAGTTTGGAATATTTGAATCCAATGGGAAACGCTCAATGACAAGGGCAAGAGAGTCAGAGTAACTGGATGTTGTAAACTGGAACAAAAATGTAATATATTTACTGAGCCTTGAGTGAGTTGTTTTCTTTTCCTTCGTTCGTAATATTACCGAGTATATCATAACACAAGTACACTTAGCCATGACACATTCTTTATTCTCTCCCTGTTTCTTTCTGTGTTCCTTTCTGTGGAAGAGCGTAGGCTCGAAACGTTTAAGACTTTTTCACTTCCCGAGCGTTAAACTAATACATCTGTTTGTTGTTTATACTACGTGTCTTCGTCTTTTGTTTGTTTTTCTTTTTGCATAATATTTTTATTTTGTGCTGTTAAATGTTTTAATTATTTCTGTTTTCCTCGCATACTGTTTTTATCTGTTATCTGGTGCGGTACGGTGGATTAATTTAAGACTTTAGCTTTTATTTCAAGCAGGTAGATGCTTGTTGAGCATCATTACGCTTCGTGCAAATTTATAATTCATAGCTACATAATGCTATTGCACCTGCGATCTACCTATGTTACTGCTGGTGATATCATCAATTTTAAAATTTATCAATAGATATGAACAGTAGTAACATCTGATTTCAAATCTCAGTGTTTGAATATTTTGCTTATATATATATATATATAGGTTACTGTGTGTGTGAGCGTGCTTATTTATATATACCAAAATTTGCATCATTGGAAGAAGATTAATTTGCTTTTAACCAGAATGCAAACTGCATTACAATGTTTTTCATTTTTTCAATCATTTCTAAAATACCCCGTGTTTAAAAGGTTTATACTGTGACAATAAAGACAGTCTCTTGCAGAGATAAAATGTCTGTAAAAAGAATAATAGACTTTCATTTGAAACAAATGGCATCAAATATGTTCAGATCCTACCATAAACTCAACGTTTCAATAATTTACGTTCGGGGTCGATAAAATATGTACCAGTTGGACATTGCAATTGATATAATCGATTTACCATCTCCTGGAAATTGCTGGCCTTGTGCCAAAATATGAAACCAATAGTTTACCTTTCTCAAAAACATCGATTCATGCCCCACTTAGTCACCATATGGCCTCTGGTTGACTAATCCTTGTCCACTCCAGATGAAACTTTAATTTAGATCCTTATCTTTCATGCATTACCAAAAGTAAACTTTAGCATCAATTTGGCATGACTGGTTGTCGAGGCACTCCACTATTGTTTCCTCAGCAAAAAATAAGAATCGCTAGATTTATTATCTTGAATAAATACGATTATGACAATATATATTCAATATTTTTCTCATTAGTATTATTTTGATATCAATCTGTTAAGTAAAGAAGTGTTTTTATCACCCATGATGATCTGTTCCAAAAGTGTAAAATGAAGTACAATGGAAGTCTATTTGCTTTATTAATATAGACCACGGACTGGCAGAATCGTTCGCACGTCAAATTAAAAAACTGTTCAGCAGTATTTTCTTCATTTTTACACGCTGAGTTCCAATTCCGCTGGAGTTGACTTTGCCATCTCGGGCTCGTGGAAATCGGTTGAGCATTGGGGTCGATGTAATCAACTAACCCTTCCCACAATATTACAGGCCTTGTATACCTATAGTTAAAAGGATATTTGTGTTATTTAATAGAGGAATGAAGCAGGCATACTAAATGCTCAGTATTATATATTTTGTTACATCGCTATTTTAAGTTCAATGTATGCTAAAGTCTGTTTCATCCTCCAGTATTTCTGGGTTAATAATGTACCATATTTATTCGAGAGATTTTTAATATAACCCTATGACATTCCTACCTTGAAATATTTACTACAAATATGACAGAGCTTTCCCACTTGTTATTACATCTCTCTTCTTCGTTACTTACCTACACTTGCCTTTCTACGTTTCATGATTCACTAAATTGTCGTGACACCATTTAAGGTAAGGTGACGTTTCATGCAAAATATGATATGAGCTCATCACATCGACTAACAAAACGTTCAAAGAAATTTAGTATCTGTGTCTTTTATCGACCTCGGTGAGAACTGAACCCAGAAGTTAGAGGGTGAAACTAAATATTGCTAGACATTTAATCCAGTGTTCCGTTTCCGCAATTCCACCGGCTTTAAATACATTTATTAATATTTGCTGTGACAGCTGTTTTTATTTAGCTCTGATTAAAATAACTCTGAAATTATACAAAGCCCCATGATTCTATATTTAAATGGTAAATCAGTGCTTTACTGCAGAATACTTTTTAGATATAAATATTTACTGCTTAAGCAAGTGCTGTACAGCAAAGGTTAAGCATCCGGCCATCCGAATCTGTGATGCTGCTTCAATCTCTAATTTGCTACAATCTCTTGTTTGCATGTAATTTGCTACAATCTCTAATTTGCGTGTAATCTCTTGTTTACTACAAATTTGCTATTTGTGGAAGGCATAAATGCGACACGTTTGTGCCACTCTACTGCTTCTAAGAATAAAATTAAAATGTGTATTAATAACTGTAGATTGTGTTGCATTAATAATGGTAAGCATCACGATGTCATTTATTTAGTAAACAGTTGTTTATTGTCTGACGAGGCAAAAAGAAAAAAAAACATTTTCATTACTGTGTTTCAGTTGAGGAGGACATAATTTCCGGTGTTGTATTCACAGAACTGTCAGAGCATTGGACAAATGTTACGCAGATCTTCACTTTACCTTTCGTCCTTTCGGTGTCAATAAAGTATGTACCAGTTGAGCACTGAAGTCGATGTAATTGACTTATCCCCTTCTCCGAAATTGTTGGCCTTGAGCCAAACTTTAAAATCATTATTACATTTATTATTAAGGCAGCGAGCTGACAGAACCGTTAGCATGCGGACAAAATGCCCAACGACATTTCTTTCAGCTTTACGTTCTAAGTTTAAATTCTACCAAGGTAGACTTTGCCTTTCATCCTTCAGGATCGTTAAAATAAGTACCAATCGAGCACTAGGGTCGATGCAATCGACTAGTATTTCAGTCCTTGTGACAATAAAAGAAGCGATTAATAAGAACAGTGGATTGACAGAATCGTAAGAGCATCGGATAAAAATGCTTTGCAGTGATTGTTCCGTCCTTTTGCAATCTAAGTTCAAATCCCATCGTGGTTATCTTTACTTTTCATTCTTTAATGGTCAATAAATTAAAGTACTGATCAAGTACTGCTCCCTTCTAAAATTCGACACCTTGTGTTTATGTAAGAAATTATTGGTTTCAAATTTTGGCACAAAGCCAGTAATTTCGGAAGGAGTAAGTCAATTGCATAAACACTAGTGTTCGACTGGTACTTATTTTATTGACCCCGAAAGGATGAAAGGCAAAGTCAACTCTGACGGAATTTGAATTCAGAAAGTAAAGGCGGACGAAATGCCCAGCGCGGTAACGATTCTGCCGGTTCGCCGCCTTTATGTAAGAAATTAACGTAATTTTCTTGAGAACAATAGATAAGCAAGATTGTCCAAGCGTTGTAGTAATTGTTCTGGCTCTTAACTTTCCGACGTCAAATTCTGCCGCGGTCAACTTTGTTTTTCACTCTCCCGGTGTCAAGAAAATAAAGTACCAGTCAAGTACTAGGATTACTGTATCGACTAACTCGCCAAATTATAAAGTATGATTATTATCAGTTTCTGAAGAGACAAGTTCATGCCATTTGACAGTATCGTGTGACGCTGGATAGACTACATCAGTGTTTCGTTCAAGTCTCTATCCTCCAAAAATAAAGTCTTTAAGCTATGTAGCTGTTGAATATAAAACAGTATTAGTAAACTTTTCTCTTTTTGGTTACTGTACATGATAACCAGCCGAAGGAAAACTGATTTGCTCAAAACAAAACAAAAAAAAAACTAGGTAAATCTCCCTCGAGTCACACCCTACATTCTTAAGAAAGAAAGGGCATGATGGACAACCCAGTCCATGCTATACAAATAGACTGGAATTCCTTTGATTATAGGTCTGTCCATTTGCAGGTGATCTTGGGCTAAACAACAGCAACATGTAACAAGTGAGAGACACCCTACATGATTGCTTGACTTGGTAGAAATATCAGCCAAATCTCTCTCAATGCACTTTCCACTGCTTTATAAAGCGTACTGAATAACGTATTTGACAATAAAAACAGCTATATTTGAAAAAAACGAGATAATCACGATTAGAACGCTTTGATCATATGCCACTTTTGACTTAGAACGAAATAAAGTCTACTACTAATGACTTACAACGAAATGAATGTCCCTTGAGTGAAAATTATATTGACATTAGCAATATATACCTCGTACAACGTTTTCGATCATTAGAAGGGAAAAAAAGCAGGATATTCTGAAGTTACGGCTACTTTGTTTTCTCACCAGAACATTAGTGGCGTAAGTAAAGTTAAAATGTTTGAGACGAGAATCGAAACAGGGATCAGACGCATTCTTGTCTGTCTCCTGTCCAAGCTTGTTCCACCGCGTTCGCCACCTCACCTTGTTTAGGCTTAGCAGCCCTTCCTGTTTGTTTCACTGTCCTATTTTTGTTACCAATTTTGACCCTCCGCAAAATCCTAAATTTTATATAATTTGCTTTGGAGGAGCAACTGTTTTGTCGAATGCGTATCTTGTTGTGAATTGCTCGAAATACGGAATAGAAAAACAGCCGACAACTAATGAAGGATTATTCTTTATGTTGCTTGTCTTGTTTTCCATTTGTTTCTTTCGTTGTTCATGTTCCGTGTATTCATATTTCGTATTTCATGTTGTTTACGTTCTGTGACATCTTGTGCCCACATATGCATATGTATATACATATATATGTAAGTATGTACATATATGTATGTATATATGCATATATATTATTTATATTATTATTATTATTATTATTGTTGCTATTATTATTATTATTATTATTATTATTATTATTATTATTATTATATATATATATATATATA
>NC_068983.1:119080643-119093717 GCF_001194135.2 Octopus bimaculoides
TATATATATATATATATATATATATATATATATATATAACGAGAAGGAACGAAGAACAACAAAGAAATGTAGTTTCAGCTACCGATGCAACATTACCTAAAATAGATCAACAATGGAATGTTTGCGTGCCTGCTCAACCTCCTCTTCCCTATATCATACCTTATCCTAGTAGAAAATAAGGGGGGAAAAGGATAAATCTAAGAAAGTAAAAGCCAAACGCTCGAAGCCGAAATGTTATCAACCTTAGGCCTGTTTCATCGGAGCTGACTTGGGACGAAGCGACCGAAATGACAATATTGCAACGTAACCTTTTAAATCTTGACAATATTTATTGCTTTCAAAATGATTGTGTAATTCTAATTTTTGAAATTGCATAAATATTATGATACAATTACGCATATTGTATTAAATATATTGAGAATTGATTTTATCGCTTCATATGTGCAAATTTGTACAAATTTGTATACAAAATATATAACTGAATTTGTGTGCGCGCATGCGCATACATCACCTTTTTGCATGCGCGCACGCTTGTGTGTGTGTGAGAGAGGGAGTTCATATTTCAAGAGATCTGTAAAAGAAATTGAAATTTGCTCCTTATCCTTAAGCTTCGATTATTTTATCATTGTAAGTTACATCATCTCATCATTCCATTCAGTTTGATATCCCATACAAAAACTGACTATCATTGAATAAACAAAATATACATGTCAAAGCAAGGTTAATGTTAGCAACCAATTGTTTATAAAAAAAATGTTCAGCTTTGCTTCTGTAAGCATGGAAAGAATTCCGAATGGCGCCTCGTAGACAGCAGTCGAATGTAAACAGTAAAACACGGCAATATACGTTTATATAATACTGATCTTACTGAAATGAGTGTGTTATTATTGCTGGTTTCATCATCTTTATCATCGTTATTTTCATCATTATCGTTGTAATGATTATGGATTTTGTAATTAAGAATGACCACCTAAAATTATGAAACTCGATGTAAATAGAATGTCGTAGTGTTCATACACTACATCTATTTACATAATGAGTGAAACATTCAGCTAAAAACCGATTCGCATATGAATTTCCAGCTGTCATACTAACACCATCACTACTAACAACAACTTCAATCACCATCACCACAACGGCAGACCAAAGAAGGAGGCCTCTGAGTGGTTGCTTGACTCGTTAGAAGTAGCAAATAAATAGCCCTCGGATCTTTCTGATTTGGCGGACACCATTTGTTTTCTAACGAAACACTTTCAAACTTGGGATACAGGTAGAATGTGTCATATAAAACATCTTTTTCTCTTAGCCTTGTTAAGAAAAGTTTGTATATTCGAAGTTATTTCATGTTAAAAGTTGTCGTATTTCGGTAATTTCAACCAATCACTGATGTCTATTGAGGTGAAAACAATTACTGCTGTGGTTTGTCAACAACACGTTGAATAAAATTACTGCCGTTGTTTGTCAACAACAACTATCGGCAGTACTGTTATTTATGACATCGTCCGTGCGTTTGTACGGGTTTTAGCTTTGGGGTTTTAGGGTTAGGGTTCGGGTTTTAGGGTTAGGGTTATGAGTATTTTTGCTAAATTTGGTGAAAACTTTGTAGCGGTGTATTGAACAGATTTTCACAAAATTTGGCAAACATACTCATAGCCCTAACCCTAACCCTAACCCTAAATCCCAAACCAGTACAAACGCACGAAAGATGTGATAAATAACAATACCGCCGATAGTTGTTGTTGACAGACAACGGCAGTAATTTTATTCAAGGGAAAAGATCCCATTACACCGCCACAAAGCGTTGTTGACAAACCACAGCAGTAATTGTTTTCACCTCAATAGACGTCAGTGATTGGTTGAAATTACCGAAATACGACAACTTTTAACATGAAATAACTTTGAATATAAAATTTTTTCTCTGTTCTATAAGACAAAATATACAAGTATACGAAGTTTTAGAGTATTTCGGTAGAAAACACTAAATAAAAACTAAATAAAATATGGTGTCCGCCAAATCAGAAGGATCCTAGCCCACAAATCACAACCTACTGCTTTATAAAGAAACGACATACTTGATAATGTGATCGTAAATAAACACTAGAATGGGATGGTCATTTTTTAAAAACCATTTTAATGTTAGGCCTGCCCAGTCAGAGCTAAAATGGGGCTAAACAGTAACAACATCGTGAACATCAATCACCATAATATCAACATAATGATTACAAGAAATGAGTCCTCCAATCAGAATGAGCTCGTCAGACTTAGTTGAGTTACTCGAATAGAGAAACTGTGATTGGGAACCGAAATGCCACGCTCCCTAAAGATACTAACTTTATAAAGAACGAATAGACAGATGAGTGTACAAACGTAAAAATAATTAAATCAGTTGTTCTCAACTTCTTGTTCATCACCTCCTTTGCATATTTCAATGGCGCCTCAGCTGTGCCTCCTACTCTTTTTTTTTTTTTTTTTTTTTTTTAGATAATTGCATGGATTAGTTTACCTCCCTAGTTAAATGTTTATGAAAATTACTAAAAGCGAGAGTGTATGAGATTATATTAGACTCCAGCGCTTTATCAGTTATGTTTCTGCTTACTGATAACATAAGGTTTAACTCATATTCTAACCCCGACAATGATTTTGGTAATGTGTTTAAAATATAAGTATCGCACCTGGTTTAAACATTTTATTTCTAAGAAAATTCTGTCCTTTCTAAATACCTAGCACCCATCATAGCCGTCTCCCACCCTTGATATATACCGCCCTCTGATGAACTCAGAACGCCCACAAGGGTGTGCTACCGCCCAAGTCAAAGCACTATGTTAGACAAATGAAACTGAAGCTGACGTTTCTTTCATTGTTGTCTTTTAATTTTTTGTGTATTTTTTTTAGTGAGGTGGGAGGTGTAATGATGCAGCATTAAGCGGAGAACAGGTTGTATCTTAACTACTGCTTGAAAGATTAGGATATTCTACTGCTGTCGTGGAGTTTTACTTTAAAGATCTTTAAAAATACCACGACATAGGTGATATGCTCGTACTAATAAATACTATTATAGTAATGTTTACATTAGGCCCTTTAATATGCGGAGGAAACCTCTTCCAGATAAGAGGAGTTAATATTCATCTAGTATCATATTTAGGAGGTGAGAGAAAGATCAGGATTGACGAAAATGTGTTACAGTATCAAATGGAATTAGTATGATGGCATAGGCACTGATAGCAGGGGCAGTGGGCACAAATGCCGAGCGCCGACGAATAAAATTTCGTCGATCAGGCAGACAAACGCTATTTTCCTTAGGACATATTGGTAATATACGCATTGCCGCAAATGTATAAGCAATATTTATTTCTTTATTGTCTACAGGGGGCTCAACATAGAGGGGACAACTAAGAACAAAGGGATTAAATCGATTACATCGATCCCAGTGCATAACTGGTACTTATTTAATCGACCCCGAAAAAATGAAAGGCAAAGTCGACCTCGGGCAAATGTTCAACCAATATTGCCCAGATTAATACGTGCTCGTGTCTTTGTACAAAATCTGGTCAGATTGATTGCACTTGTTCAGCTTAATGTCATCAACTGGCATTTGTCTGTCGTGAGCAGAGTTCACTTTCTTTTAAACATTCGGCTCAGGAGTGCGAGCTGAAGATTTTCACTCATTTCTTTCCATCCATCTCGGTGTCCCTGCAAAAGACCATCAGCAATCCCCATAATCCTTTGTCTAAATAAGAAAATTTCATAAAAACACCTATTAATTAACAAAACAACTGTGTGTGCACGTCCATACAAGCAGGTAAACACACACACACACACACACACACACACACACACACACACACAAACGATCACACACACATATATATATATGTTATAGATATTTGTGACATGAATTTCGTGTCCCGCAGTTTATTCGAACAGTAATTAAACAGAGCTTATAATTCTTTAGATTAACTTAAAATTCGAATCAATCACTATAATCTTATAGAATACCAAATTTACTAAATTCATTTCTCATAAATAAACCTTTTTTAACAAAAGATCTTATTTTGTGTAAATACCTATTTGTCTCGGTGTGTGAGTAAATCTTGAGAAGCGAATGTTGAAGTCAATTCGAATATATAATTAATTTGACTCCGTCCTTATCGAGTCATTTATCAGTAAATGTGTCTTGTTATTTGTCATTTGGCAACCCTAACAACAATAATGTGCGTGCGTGCGTGTGTGTGTGTGTGTGTGTGTGTGCGTGTGTGCGTGTGTGTGTGTGTTGTATGTGTACGGTTAATGCCGTCTGCTGTTACTTCAAGTTTCATGATTGTTCAATCTATTTAACAGTCGTTGTTGGCTTATAATGAAAGACATGTTTTAATCCAAGATAGTGCAGGCACTACGCTATTTTATTGCCTAACATAGATCACGTAAGTAACATGAAAAATCGATAATTCACGACTGACAAGTTTTTCGAGAAAGTATATAACACTATATCATTCTCAGGATATATTTTCATATACTTCTCATAGGCAAAAATCAACATTTTACTGACATATTAGTTTGGATTTCTAGGTGAAGTTTCTTGATATGTCATACATCACAGAGTGAACAGAACACCTCTGTCTTAAGGAAAGTTTGCACTAGATTTGATAGCAGAAATCAACATTCAACTTAAAATTTATATTACTGTTTTATGTTGAGTATCCTAATAGTCCTTGTGTTGGCTGTAGATCCAGCTAAACTGCAATTCAAAACCCACAGGAAGAGGAATATGATTGAATACTACAAGTTTTTTACGATTTATTATTTATTTATATATTGAAGGCGGCGTGCTGGCAGAACTGTTTTGCGCACCAGACAACTTGCTTAGTAGCATTTCGTCCGTCTTCGCATTCTGGGTTCAAATTCGGCCGAGGTCGACTTTGGCTTTCATCCTTTTGGGGTTGATAAAATAATTACTAGCTGAGTACTGGGATCAATGTAATCGACTTATCTCCCTCCACCAAACTTGTTGACCTTGCGCCAAAATTTGAAACGATAATTTATTCATATATTTATTGCATGGAGACACAACAGATAGATGTCTTCTCTCGTATTTAAGATGTGGTCAAATAGTATCATAACATTGCATTTTTCAGTTGCATGTTATTTGACAGAAACTCCGCTATAGCCGGTTCCAAGTCCGGTTGAGAAAGGAAGAGGGTGGTAGGTGTAGTGTTAGCAGCCTTGCTCTTTCAATTTTGTTCATTGTTACTGAAATGCAAGAAGTATATATATGAAGTTTCTTTTGGTAAGAGGAGGCAGTCATCAGAGACTGTGTATGAAGCAATGCATCGAAAACCAAGAAGAAGTTATGATGTAGAAGAACTTTCTCTCGACAAGACCAAAAACCAAAATACACAGAAGCTCCACAGAAATTGAAGCACTGACAGGCGGCTATGCTTGGTTACAATTGCAATTTATTGCGAAGGATCAAGACAAATGGAGATCATTTGTTGGCTCACTATGCTCCGTTTATAGTCAAAGGAGATAATGAATAATAGCTGACTGTAGATTTTTGTCTCACTCAGCACAAACATAGATCTATACATACACATACGTGTATGCGTGTGTTTGACTATTTTACATTACATACATACATACATACATACATACATATCTGGCTGTTACTCTTGATATTTTGTAAACTCGGCTCATACTTTTATGTTATGTCACTTGCAAAAGATTTGTTGGACTAGTTTCTTCTGAAGTAAAAGTGTCATTATTTCCCACTGAACTCCAGAAAAAGTATAACTATCAAAGCAAATTATAAGTGGAATATAACATATTATAGTAAGAAAAGCGATAAATTGTTTGTTATTGCGCTTTAGTTTGAAATTGCGTGTAGCTAAATCAAAACTAAAAGCAAAGTTATGTTGTGTGTCTATTTTAAGAACAAACCAAAGTTATTTGAAGACGAAGTATAGCAATAGAAATCTTAGGGTGATGTGTGAATGAGACAATATTATCTTTAAAGTAATAGTCTTTACTAACCTATATTATATACTTTCTTTCCATATGTTGTGCAAATGAGCTCGAAACGTAATTTGTCATGACGATTACAAACAACTACTTGCATATGAGTAAGTCATCATTCGTAGGATCAAAGTGTAGAACCATTTTATTTATTGTGACACTAAGTGACAGTACTTAAAGAAACTTTCATGGTAACATCACGTATTTCCCTTCAAAATATAAACATCAAATCAAAACAGAGAAGCATCTTAATATACAAGATGCTTCTCTTCTATTTTATTTTCAGATCAAAGGGGAGCCTATACTTGACTATTCCTACGTTCTAGAATAGAACTATCCATATTTATCACGTTAAAAATGCAAGCACTTCCTGGACAATGTAATCTTAGACAAGCTGTGTGACAAAAGAAGAAACGGTATAATCATGTGAGAACGACTTTGAAATAGGTCTCCTGGATCAGAGCTAACTTGAAGTTAAACAAGAAAACCAAGTAGCATTTGAGCTTTTAACAACAGATTTACTACAATGGTTTATAATTTATGGGACTTAACCCCATAATTACAAATATATTTCCTATATAGAATTAATTAGTTATTTTTAAGTCTGGCGTCTTGTGTAATTAAAATCAACTACTAAGTATTCTATCAGAGCATAAGTAATGTAGTAGGTTCTACATATTTTATATGTTGTAGGGAAGCTTCTAGACATATGACTGTTTAGTATGTTAACCTAGTGTAACACTCTCTAATGACAAGTGTCAAATATAGCAACTTGATGTGGCGACATAATGGAAATGAAATTGCTGAGAAGATAAAGTGTTGTGTTACCAGCTCGTGTCTTGCTGCTTGTTTCCTCGTGTTTCTCCGCTGTACACTTAACTCTATGTGCCCCGCAAATGACTTTCTGCTACTATAGCTTGGACCTCTTTCCAAGTTGCCGAAATGCTCCTGTGGTCTAAATATGTGGTCTTATTTCATAAGGAAACTAAATACATATTATGATTCCATATATCAATGTATCTTAGTTCACCTATCTATTAGGAAAAGGTTTTAGATCTGCTGCTGACATTACTGGACTTAATATCTTCATAGAAAAAACATTCCGAATTTCTAAAACACCAAAATCCGAAAAGCTTCCGATTTAAAACGTTGCAGACGAATGATAATTCAACGTATAAGTTATTGTTTAAGCAGCATGTGTAACTAAGTTTCATATTTTGCTAAAACATATATTTAATTTGTTAAAGCGGATGCTTTGCTTCAATACCGTCTTACTGCTCTCTTTACACTTTATATATGGTAGCTTAGGTTTTAAAAATATTATTTACAACATTGTTTATGAGGTTAAGAGGTTTGTGGGAAATATCCTCTCTGAAGATTGTACTAACTGAATGTATATTTTCAATCCAAACAAAATACTAGCAAGACGTTTTAAAAAGGTGGTTAACCAATCGGTACTGGAATATGAAAATGTATTGTTCTGTATATATCATATCAACGTCTTTTTGGAATATAGTTATCCACTATATCATATATAATATATGATTGGAAGACATAATATTCATAAATTACTCCACTCAATATTCGCCCATTACTTTTATTTTGAAGCAAGATGGACTCATTTAACAGCAATAAAAGCACGATCGAATTTCTAGATGGTCATTCAGTTTGTGAGAAACAGCTGCCAAGCACGGGTGGACTGAGCCGTCGGTCAATCGAGCACTGCCCGAGGGCCTGGAGCTCTGAGGGGCCCGCATTCTACATGTTAACGCTACTTTGATATCAATGCTAAGGGGCCCGGTAAACACTTGTGTCTGAGAGCCCTTAATATTCTCAGTCCACCCCTGCTGCCAAGTATACCTAATGTACGTCTTAATGTCTGAAAAGGGTAAGACACATTGGATAAAGTAGTCCAAGACAAAATGGGATATTCACGACTGAAATGCATTTGTACATGGGTCTGTCTGCACGATTAATATAATCTGAACCGAAATATCACCAATAACAATATATACATCATGTATGTATGTATGTATGTATGTATGTACGTACATACGTACGTATGCATATATAGATGTATGTAAATTCATATATATTCATGCAAGCGCGTACACACACACACATATATGCTTACATATCGTATAGTAGAATTCTATTGTTGCATAATTTAAGAATTGGAAGATGTTGCTGAGGATGTATAGAACGCATTGATAGAAATATACTTTAACATGACCCAGGAGTGTATAAATAATGTAAATGGCGTTGATGTAGAAACAATAGATAAGCCATATCTATGACATATATACATACATCACATTTAAGTACGAAGTTCGCATATTTCTTCTCGACACACCCACAGCAGACGTCACGCTAAAATAAGCCAATCAGCACTCATTGAATAACTACATTTACACATAAACTCTCTCTCTCTCTCTCTCTCTCTCTCTCTCTCTCTCTCTCTCTCTCACACACACACACACATATACACATGCATGTGACTAGGTGTACAAGTGTGTGCGCATTCGCGCGCGCACGCGTGTGTGTGATAGGCAGACACAATACGTATGCGCATACATATCAAAATATATGCACATATACATAAATACATACACGACTGTATGTGTGTGAATATATATATATATATATATATATATATATATATATATTTAAAATTATAATACAGGGTATCTAAGAGATACCGCCACGCTGAAAAATAGCAGTCAAAACCTGACTCTAAAGCATATCCACACTACCACACTTGCAACGTAGATGTTATAATACCATATCTCGATTTAAGTGTACGTGAAGGTATTTAGAATGCCCAAACTTATTTCTGCACTAATGCTGATCATAGTTTAATCAACAAGCGTAGGAGTGAAGTAAATGCAGAGATAATAGTAGGGTCATCGGGGCCCCAATTAAGCGGCCCTTCAGAAATTGAACCGTCTGGGAGTTTATGATATGAAATTCATTGTCATTGCGCCAATTTGGTCGCCAATGCCATGTATTTGGTTTAAAATGCAGTAAGAATTGGGCCGGGGCGGGGCAGGTGGGACCGCAAATAGATGACCCTTTAAAAAATAGGCCCCCTTAGGATATTTTCCTGGGATTAGGGGAGTTGCTGGTTCGAGTTTCGTTGTCCTTGCACCAACGGTCTAGGAGGAGTTAACGAACATAAAAACGTAACGGACAAAGAAACATCACTCAAATTTATAATATATATCCTAAATATACATATATATATATATATATATATATATATATATATAGTGGTTACGCGTATTTCACTTGTGATCGTGAGACCGTGGTTTCGAACACCAGACCTGCTGCACGTTGTTTTCTTGAGCAAAACACTTCATTTCACGTTGCTCCACTCCGCTCATCTGTGTATGGGTAACCGTGTGGCAGACTAGCCGTCTCATTAGGGAGAATGTTGGCCTGCTCGCCTAGCCAGCAGCTAATGTCGTTTGGAAATTAAAACGACGCAAAGCGCATTGTGACCACCGATATTCAACAGCATTCGATAGTCTAATCAATCACGTGATATATATATATGTGTGTGGGTGGGGTTGTATGTATGTGTGTGTGTGAATGAGTGAGTGAGTGCCTGTGTCTGTCCCCCACTAACATTTATAGATTTTGTTTTATTTGACGATTTACTCCAACATATAAAAATCACTTTTCGCTTTCAGGTGTAAAATCAGCAGTCATGATGTTGCTTTTCATTGAAATCTTCATTTATACCAGCGTTAAAGATTCTAGCGACAATATCCTTGTTGGGAAAGATCAATATCTACTTTTGAACCTTAAAAATACAGGCGATTATCTTTTGAGTTGGGAAACACTAATATAAACTCCCTGAATATTTTATCAAAAAACCATCCGATTTTAAATACTTAGTCATTTTACTTCATGTATTTCGCTTAATGCCCTGCAGAATGGTAAGTACTTCCCATTTCCTCTTTACTTGCTCACTCCCGTCACAAGTTTATGTTTATGTTTAAAACATATATGACATCATAAATAAATAGGCAATTATAAATATGTTTAACTGTCTTTCCTTTCCTTATTTTGAGATTTGCTTTGGTGAAACAAATGGTGTTTATGCCTAATTTAGATCATGGCGGTGGAGACTGCAGCGCTGTTTCCAATCCCAATTCGTACTACTTAACTAATGTCTTTAGGATGTACGAACGCCTCGAACCTTTCCTATCGTTTCCCTCCTTGTCACAACTGTTAACTTCACGGTTAATTAATAAATCATTATTATTGCTGGTGGTATTCTTCTTCTTGTTACTATCACACGTGTTTTCTTTATTCTGTGTTCCTTCATGTCAATTATCTTACGCTTTGCTGAGCTGGCTTGTACTTGCCATGTAACGAGAGAACAGAAATCAGTCAAGTGAATGACGGAAATGAGAAACTGATAGATGAAGCGAAAAATTGACTAACCTACACAAAACAGAACCAATTTAAAGTTAATATTCCGATGGCATAAATACTCTGGAGAAAAATGTATCTGTTTTGATTGTTTTGCTTTCCCCCTCTGGCTCATTGTAGGAATTGCATAGTAAGTACTCAAGTATCATCCCAGCTGAATTGCTTCGGTGTTTACAAGTTTTCTATCGCTTTAGTCTCATATTATAGAAGTCTCTTGAAAAAACATTATGATTGATTATTTCGACTTGTAGATAATGTCAGACGAAGGGAAAAAAGATCCCACTAAGTGGGAGAAATCTATACATATACATATGGCAAAATAAAGTAAACTTGGTCCGGAAGAATATATAAAAGTCTACATTCATGCAGCTGTTTCCACAAACTTATATACAACGATACATTTCAAAATATGATTTTAATTGCATCAGTGTAGTTGATGTGATAAGAAAAATTGCTATATTTTATCTCAATTCACAATTTATTTTTTTCTGTTTTTTATTTTTTTTATTTATTAGTTTACAATATAACAGAAGTAGTGGATAGGAAATTTGGTAAAGCCTAGAGCACGTGCTGAGTTCAAATCGTGCTAAAGTCAACTTTGTCATACAATTTTATGAAGTTGATAAAGTAAATACCACTCTAGTACTAGGGTTGCTTTAATACACTGTCTCACTCTGCCTTGTGTCAAGGCAAAGAAAAGAATCAATATTAATGAAATATATTTAGCACCTTCTATTGTTATTGTCATTGTTGCAGAGTAAACTGTCCCCCTCAGACTTGTAATGACCTCTAGAGATTACACAAAACATGGCATCACTAACAATAATATATCTGATGATTTCCAGCTCATAAAACTTGTTTTTCTTTTTATAATAAATTACACATAAGGCGGCGAACTAACTGAACCGAACAACGTGCTTAGCGGCATTTCGTCCAAGCTCAAATTCTGCCGAGCTCGACTTTGCCTTTCATTCTTTTGGGGTCGATAAAATAAGTACCAGTCAAATATTGTGGTCCATATAATCAATTTCCTTCTCCCCCTCAGTGCCAAAATTTGACACCATTATATATTAGGTATTAAATCGTGTAGTATATGGAGGATCTTGCTCTAAAGAGGCAGTAAAAACAGGTTTGTTAGAGAAATAGCTAAGAATCTGGAGTAGCCAATGTGGATCATTGGCTACCTCAGATTTCATGTTTTTAATTATACCTTGTTTTGAAATTAAGAAGTTAACGTATTTAGTTCAAGTTTAACGAAAGAATATGTATATAATTTAAACAATAATCCGAACAATGGACATGTAGTGCACACAATGTGTAAATACAGATAAGAATATTAAAATGTTTGGTTATAATTCACAGGAAAAAAATATAAAACTTTATACGTTTTAAAGTTTCCTCCTGCTTACGATAGTTATATGGAACTTTAACATTCTATTTGCTATAAAACAATCAACTTGGACACAATCATCTATCAAACCTTTTTGCTATCAATTAAAATTACTGTGAACTTAATACTTTTTGAATGCCAAATTAATTTTCGAACAACAAAGTTGATATTTAATAGTGGTATCTTTCTGAATTTGCTTTTATCTTTAAGATAGTCTATGATCATTTCCAAATCAACTAGAATTTCCTGAAAGCCGTACAGAATGATAAGCGACCTATTCGGTATGTGAACTCCCATGACTCTCTGGAGCTTGCGAATATTACTAATAAACAGTCTGTTATTGCGCAATTACCGATGTTAGCTTAAATGAATTATGATAAATGTATAATTGCTTAGAACGCTTCACAGCATGACACACTTAGTCTCATAGAAATACTTGCGATTATAACTCTAATATTATTCTGCAGCTAGATTAAATTTTAAGTATATGTTTTAAACATACATTGATACTATTGCGTATTAAACTGCTCAGATTCTAAATTCCAGTACTGAATTGCATGGTTCAATTCGTTTTGGGGATATGGTTTTTAAGCAAAAAATATGTTTTCACACACTGAACTGTTAGGTATATTGAAATAGTAAAGTATAAGGAGCAAATAATTCTTAAGTGGGAAGGAATTGTAGAATATTTTATTTATTAGAAGTAGTAGTTTTCGCAATAGGGCTCTGTAATACACAGGCTTGACAGAATATTTCCAATTTACAATTGTATTCTTACATTGATTTCTTACATTGGTACCATGTACCATAATGTTGCTTTCTAAAGGAAGAGAATAGTCAGTTGAATGGGACTTCAGGGATCTAGTTCAAAACGGGGGCACCAGTATTTTCTTAACGAAACACTTTGAAACTTGGGACACTGGTAGAATGTGTCATATAAAACATCTTTTTCTCTTAGTCTTCTTAAGAAAAATTATAATATTGCAATTTATTTCATGTTAAAGTTGTCGTATTTCTGTAATTTCAACCAATGACTGACGTCCATTCAGCCGAATACATTAAGTGCTGACTACGTAAACAAACGATTCTCAAACGATTCTGGCGGTGATAAAATTATTATTTCCTTGTCAAAAAATGGCTGAAGCATATTGGCAGTAGCTAATAAACCTTTCTATTATAGGCACAAGGCCTGGTTTTTTAGGGAAGGAGCAAGTCAATTAGAGTTAGGGTTAGGG
>NC_068983.1:119093727-119097145 GCF_001194135.2 Octopus bimaculoides
GGAGATTAAATACGCTTTACACCGCTTAAACTGCCAAAGGAGTAAGTATAAACAGCTGAATATTGGTTGAAATTATTGAATTGGTTGAAATTATCGAAATAAGACAATTTTTTACATGAAATTAATTCGAATACAAACATTTTTTTCTGTTCTATAACACAAAATAGATAAGTATACGAAGTTTGAAAGTCTTTCGGTACCAAAAACACTACATAAAACATAAATGAAAACTGGTGCCCCCATTCTGAACTAGATCCGACTTCAGCACACTGTACTTATTGGATTTACTTCAGATTCATGAGAGCTGAAGTTGTCTATAGCGGGTCAACTCACAACATTAAGGAATCCATTCGAAGAAGAAGAAGAAGAAGAAGAAGAAGATGGTGATGATGATGATGATGATGATGATCATCATCATCATCATCATCATCGTCATCATACAAAGGAGGAGTGGCGATGATTATCCTGATGTCAGCCCTGAGTTAGCAGATCTATGATCAAAAGTTGTCCAGCCGGGCTGATAACTTCTCTCGGACAAAATACATTTAGAACTACGTTAGACTACATAATGTAAAGAGCTATATTATCTATTATGCCCTCTTTTGTAATTCAGCCGAGTACGGTTTGAAAGGAATTTAGCTATGACTTTTCGCAGATCGGCCATCTACACAAAGACTCTCCGACGAAGGATAAAATAATTTCTATAAAAGAAAATTAACGAAGTAATGCAGGTTATTTTCTCCAAACTGATTCCACTGTTAGCCGTTCCTTTCGAACAAACTAGCATCAATTTTTTTCATACACAAGCACACACATACGCACACGCACACACTATCGTTCTATAGAGAATTTCGGTATTAGGTAACATGTCGTTGAGCAAATTGATGTGTGTCTCTTGTCTTGTAATGAAGATATTTTGCAAGCGATCAAATAAACGTTCATTGTTGAGTCACCATATCCTTAAAAGTATGCTTTTAATTCTATCCGTAAGAAATGGCTTCAAGAAATATCAGATACATTATGCACTCTTCACTTCCTGGCATTTCTGAAGTAGTGCTACAATGACAGCATGCAGCCAGCAATTTGGAAATCTTCCACAAATCCAAATGTTATTAATGGTGTCAAACAGCTTCATATACGCAACATCGAACCAGTTGACTTCTCTCAGAAATGTCACCGTTGTGGATTTATATATTTAGCTTTTAATCATTCATGTAGAATATTCTGTTCGAATATACTATTATATATCATCTCAATGGAATATCGAAATGTACCATCCTGTTCATAAAAGTTAATTATTATCTCAGTGTTATGGATTGATAGAATTAAGATTGTGAGGATACTCGCTCGGAGTTGTCTCCCATATATATTTTACCATATATACTATATATTTTATGCCAAAATATATTGCCTAATACAGGAATCCTAATATGTTAGTGCTTGCATACTAAATTGTATGTGTTACAGTGCCAGCGTTTCGGCAATCTCCTCAGAATTTCAAATCAGACCTTTGTAGATTGTCCTCATTCTGTTGTTTATACCGATGATATTCACCTTATTACAACTTTCTACTGTTTGTGATACCTCAAGTTTATTACACATCAACTAGACTGTATACTACACTTAGTATTTATTTTGTTCTCCATATATCTCATTGGTATAATCAGGAAGCAGAAAATAGGAGTTTTAAACCTAACTTTGTGTGTATGAAAGAATGAGAGAGAGTGGAGAGAAAGAAGGAAGAAAAGAAGGAAGGAAAAGAGAATGAAAAGGCTTAACGCTTTTGTTATCCTAATTTAGCGTTAAATCTAACAAAAAGGCATTAGGTTTAAAGATCCTACATTTTATATATGTTTCTATCATATTAATTCTTCTCAGTGAATCATAGACTTCATCGTATTTATTATCAAAAGACCCAATAAATATACACTTTACTTCACTACACCATCATTTCTAATTAGATTTTTGATAATCACTACATGAGATATACTAATAGTAACTTAAAATTCATTTGCCGGCGGATTGCGGCTCTAGAGCGTATATGGTAAAGCGGAGTCAAGTTATATATTCTCAGATTAAAACATACCAAACTAACAGCATCACAACAGCGTAATAACAATTGAGATGAATATCTCTGGTCGGACAATCCAAGTAGAACAGTCTACAAAATCTAAGGATTTGATAAAGAATTTAGTTCCAAATTCTGAGAACATCACTGATTTCGGTACATCTACAGAGACATTTACACAAATCATATGACAGACATCTACACAAATCCAGAGGTTATTGTGACTAAAATGTTGTGTCTATATCAATCAAGATGATTACACTAGTATGGATATAATGTGTGTGTATGTATGTGTGTGCGCGCGCGCCCTTGTATGCATGTCTGTGCACGTAAGAAAATTCGTAAGCTCATTGAAATTAAAGTAGTAACTACGTGATGCTCGATTCAACCTCTTTCGTGTTTGCCAGCAAGGTATCTTACTAACACAATTCGGTTTTTACAGTGAACATTTTGAGGAACAATTAAGAATGGTCTGGGAGGTAACCGACTAAATATAACAAACAATTCTACCTAATTTTAAAGAAGAAATTTGGAAGCTCATTGTGATATAAATGGTAGCACACTTACTCGGCAAGTAAGACGTAAGTGGGCAGATGCCTGCAGAGATGTATATTTTTCTATCTCAAATTATTGGTTTCATATGTATTGTTTAGAGCAACAAACGAGAACCACCCAGATTGTTGTAAGAGAGCTACTATACGCAGATGACAGCGTACTAATCGCACATGCGGCAGAGCACATGCAGACACACTGGGTTACGTTTTCCACTGCATCAAAAAATATTTGGCCTGCAGATAAATACCAACATAACACAAATAATATTAGAACCAAACACAATGACAACACAAGAAAAAGTAGCAGAGCTCATTGAATAGTACACACACACGCACACACGTACACTAATTGAGTTGTTACATAAATTCGTTCACTTCTTTACAATGTGTTATTTGAATTAACACGGAATATGTTTTTATCGCATTGGCTATGTCAAGATGGGTTTTTTTTGTATTCTTCTTTCCCACTTAGATTGTTAAAATGTTGTCACAACAGTAATATATCCATTCTGCTGAAATGAAATTTTCAGTAAATTTTCCGTATCCTTGTGCAGCTGAAGATTGCTCTGCATTTTACATTTAATGTCTTACATTTAATGTAATGCTCGCATTACTTAAATAAATGGAGTGGCATGAAACGTGCGTACTGCAATAACCTTGAAAATCCGTGTTGTTTTTTTTTATTTATATATATATAAATATATAAACATAATTAAGGGATCAGCAATAGTTGTTTCACCTAATTATTAATTTATTAATAAATTAATAATCCTTTACCCTTTTATTTGTAATATAT
>NC_068983.1:119099690-119101192 GCF_001194135.2 Octopus bimaculoides
ATATATATATACTTACATATAAGAGACCAAAGTGTACGCCGCTATATTTTATATATAGAAAATACAAGAATGGGCAAGAACGCAAAACATCCAAACAGAATAGAAAACTCCGAATGACTCGTCCTTGTTTTCTTTGTATCGTCTGTCTGGATGTTTTGTTGTCATTTTTTTGTATCACCTAACTGATTGGATGTTTTGCGCTCTTGTTTCATTCTTGTATTTTTTATATATAAAATATAGCGGTGTACACTTTGGTTTCTTATATGTAAGTATATATATATCTAAACTTTGTATGACTATTATTCTTTCTATTCCTTTATTCTTTCCTTCTTCCTATCAACCCTTTCACACTTCGTTCATTCCACTCTTCGTTCTTTTGTTCCCCCTCTCTCACATTTCCTGGCCTTCTCTTCATGCTCACTTTCCCTCCTCTTTCACTTCACTGTGTCTCTTTCATTTCTTCTCACCCCTCCTTAATTCTTCTATCTCTCTGCCTCTACCTCTCTCTCTCTTCTTTCCCTTGTGATCGGTGTTCGGCCAGGCCTGACCTTTCTTTCTTGTTTCGACAACCATCCGTGCAACATCTATATTCCTCCCTGTGCCCTTTAAATCCTATGTCTTTGCCGTAAGGCTTTACTTCCACACATGCCAGCTTAATTTAATTCGTCCTTAGTCGAAAGACACCCGTGTTATATCCTGTTAATCGCATTTGTATTCGTGTAGCATTTTTTTCTGCTCTTGTTTTCGTATACATTCGCTGCTTTCTTCCAAGGAATCTAATGCTCTTAGCTTAATTCTTCCTTGCGGCTGGCCAGATTAGAGCAATCTCGAGGATAACCAGTATTGTTTATAATATTTGCGTAGGTGTTATTCTAAAGAGCAATAGTAGTAAAATAAAGGAGGAGGTGGCGGAGAGGAAGAAGACGAAGAAGGAGAAAGAGAAGAGAGAATAATAAAGGAATGCAGGTTGTATTGTGGTAGTAGGATGCTAAATGGTCAAGTGACCTAAAATAGCTCGTTGTGGATTATAGCAGAGATTGGGACTGTTTTTTAAATGAATTCTTGGATATTTCTTGAATGTATCATTTTTGATAATTGCGTATGTATTTGTGTTATTCTAAGGCCGTGGTGGATATGTCGTTTGTTGTAGATGCGTTCAAAAGGGGTATATATTTTGTAATAAAGAGAGTCTCTTTAATAATTCGTTGGCTACAGGTTGTATTGTCCCTGAAATGGTAGAGGGGAAAAATTCTGGAACTTGGATTTTTGCTATTGGCGCAAATGTCGATGTATTGGCTGAATGCTATTTTTCTGCTTTTGGGAATTTTGATCTGGAATCTGTGCAGAGCCATCCTTTGACGTAGACTGTTTTTTGTTTGGCCTATGTATTGCTCTTGACACACAGAGCAAGTTAGTGTGTATATCAGGTTTCCCAAAACACATGTGAAGCTGCTGTTCACTCTGAAACGTTGTCCCTGTATATATATATAAAGAAATATATA
>NC_068983.1:119102564-119103530 GCF_001194135.2 Octopus bimaculoides
TATATTATATATATATATATATATTTATATATATAAATAGTTATGTATATAAATGAATAGGCAACAGATTCGGGACTCCACTACAAGGAAATTCCCGTAAGCAAGCACCTAGACCAATGCCCCGTAGACATAAACCCTAAATACCAAATCTTCCCTCTTTATCAATGTACTGGAAGCACTTCAACCCAGTTCCGTTTAAATAAGGAAACATACTGATTAAAAAATATAAATCACAGCTGAATATCCTTTAGAAAGAAGAAAAAGCAGTAAAAAGAAAAGAAAACTGAATTTCAACACAAAAAAACAACCAAGAACAACAAAACTATTTAAAAAAACAACTTTATTAACAATCTTCCACTCGGGTTCCGAAACCGCAACCCCAAATCACCATGCAAACAGCAGTCGCTGACATTACCCACCTCCAGTCCAATGAAATTCTACAAACACAAGTTGCTGACGTCACCTAACCCCAGACCAATCAAAACCGAACTTTAGCGAACACAACGAAATCACCCTTTAAGAGAACCAACCAACCGGAACGACTTTTGACCGTATCCACAAGGAAAGATGCATGTAGTGGTCAAAGCCGAGTGGATTCGTTGTTTTTTTCTCTTTACCTGCGTGAATTGAGAATATTGCTGTCTGGGAGATATCTTATGGTAGAGAAATAGTATTTAACTGCTATTTCTAAATTTCGGTATGTGGTGAAGCAATTTGCTGAACCCTTATTATAATTATGCTTATAATTATAGAATTTTTGTATAAGGTTACCGAGAAAGGTTATTTTAACATACCGAACTACTTGGTAAAATTATTAATTATTAATTAATTAATTAATTAATTAACTTTACCCTTTATTATTATATTAATATATATATATATATGTGTGTGTGTGTGTGTGTGTGTGTGTGTGTGTGTGTGTGATATATATGTATATAAATATATAAATGTATATATACAAATATA
>NC_068983.1:119104058-119104518 GCF_001194135.2 Octopus bimaculoides
ATATATATATATATATATATATATATATATATATATATACATGTATATATATTACTATGAAATACTGGTAGATATTTGTTCCTGTGTGATATGTATTCAAATCTGACCGAGGACAAATTTGCCGTTCATTCCTTCGACACTTTTGCCAAGCTGTATCGGGCCTTGTGCTTCCTTTGAGCAGGATTAGTGGCCTGCAGAAGGGAGCCGTGCGTACTTGGGAAGCTATGCAGACTTTCCATTAAAAATGTTTTTACGG
This sequence comes from Octopus bimaculoides, assembly GCF_001194135.2. Taxonomy (NCBI): domain Eukaryota; kingdom Metazoa; phylum Mollusca; class Cephalopoda; order Octopoda; family Octopodidae; genus Octopus; species Octopus bimaculoides. Next base: position 119,104,315 of record NC_068983.1, read on the forward strand.
GCCTATACCTTGGAGACTTATTTTCCAGCTTCAAATCTCGGTCTCAGGAGACACACAGATGAGCTAAAAACGTGTGTATGTAGTGTGTCTGTATGTGTGTATATACACTTATAGATTCAGATACATATATATATGAGTCTCTGTGTAAATATATATGTATATATATATGTGTGTGTGTGTGTGTGTGTGTGTGTGTGTGTATGT
>NC_068983.1:119104528-119109321 GCF_001194135.2 Octopus bimaculoides
TATATATGTGTGTGTGTGTGTGTGTGTGTGTGTGTGTGTATGTGTGTGTTTGTGTGTGCGCATATATATGTTTGTGAATGTGTGTGTGTATGTGTGTATATAATATATATACGCATACACAAACATATATATATATGTGTGTGTGCGTGTGTGTGTGTATATGTGTGTGTTTGTGTGTGCGCATATATATGTTTGTGAATGTGTGTGTGTGTATGTGTGTATATAATATATATACGCATACACAAACAAATTCATACAGTTTATATCTATAAATGAAAATATAAAATAAGCACACATACATATATACATACATATATAGATACATACATACATACATACATACATACATACATGGGGGTGTATGTATCTATATATTCTATTTATATTCTGTAATATATACAATTCTGTAACTTTTCGATGCTCAAATAATAGGTATTTCTGCGAGGGTATTTGCTAGTAGACATCTCGTTTGTTTATTATTTTTTCGGTCACCCGCAATTTCGTTTCTTGGTTTATAGAAAAATGATAGCGCGTTTCGGCTACCCTCAACTGTTATAAATAGAGCGTGTGTAGTTAGAAATTACCTATTCTCCCCCTCTGGTCCGCTGATGATAGTGCCAAGTATGTGAAACTTTAGGCTGAAACCTGGAGTTATTTTAAGGGATATATTTCTCAGTGTATTTATTTGTATAAATGCACACACACACACACACACACACACACACACACACACTGACATACACACTGACACATACTAATCCACCGATGCATCCATCAATCCACCATCAATGCATATCTGTTGTGTCTGTGTCTGTATGCAGGCGCGCGCGCACGCACACTTTAATGTTTGTCAAACACAGTTTTACATTAATCTGATTGATGACTATATACATTTGTAGAGTACAAGTTTATTATTTTTAAGCTAGAATATTATTGATAGTGACTTCGATGTTTTGGACAGTTGAGCCATCGTCGGACTGTGATAAATTGACTCTTTATAGTCTCTGTTGAGCTAAAATCTTCCTTGGGTATGTGGGCTTGAGTGCAGTGGTAATTAGGTTTTACGATGGGCTGTGCTAGAGATGTGTTTTGGAAAATTTGCTTATTAATGTATATGGAATTTTGTAAGCAAGTATATTTACGTATGTTCCCTTAAGATCATACGATTATTTTTTGGTGTCTCACAAAAAGGATTATAGATAGATCTAGAACGTGCCATCCAGGCTTTAAAAACTTACTATTTGGACGTATCAACTTTTTGTAATGGAATTTTTTAAGGATTCACAAAAGAGCGTAAGTAGGTGGTGTGTTTTGGCTCGTCAGTTTTTTTTACTTGTTACTTAGTGTATTTCCTGTTTATATTTGGAACGTTAGAGCTATTAGTCTGGTATATCATGGTTTCGCTTGGATAGAAATATGGTTACCTCGTGATTTGATGTTCACAAGAGGATATGGGTAGGTGTAAAGGTTGTTGGTCTGTATCAGGGTTTCATTGTTTTATAAGTAATTTGATTAATATGTAGACATTCTAAACTGATTTTTATGGAGGCAGGGATTTTGGGCTATGTGCTTATTTTTTTCAATTCTGCTTCAAATGTGGTTATTTTATAATATATTTTTTAGGCCTATGTATATATGCAAAAGTGGAGCATTATAAAAAGTGGGTACATACTCATGTATACAAATGGAAATAAAATTTAATTTTAAAAAATGATTTTAAAATTAAAAATAGGGAATTTAAAAAAGAAAAGGGTCTTCCAATTTGTTTGAATACAAATGTGTGTGCATACAAATGATTTATGTTAGAAATATATATGGGGATTCTGCGTGTATATAAGGAAACTTTTAGGAAATTTCTACAGAACTTGTTTATTTTAAAGCTGTAGAAATGTTTTTTTTTATGTACATTATGCGGATAGTTTACGGTGTAGGTAGAGGGACAGAAGATGGTTAGTATTTTTAAAATTTTGCGCTTCCATGAGTTTTGTTCTTGAATGTGGTAAGATTCATTAGTACAAAGTTGGCAAGGTTTGTCATTACCTTGGGATGGCTGAGCATGTGAGAGTATTTTTCAATTTATTCTAAAGGAGGTATTTTTTATTATAATGCCCATAAATATTTGAATAGTAACGTATCATTTTTCCTGTTCGGATTGCGATAAGTGTGCGTGAGTTGGTTATATCGTATCTTGAACTGGTTTGTTGTAGCTGTATGTGGATATAGTAGTTGGTGTTATATTCGTGAATAGCGTTCCACTGTATCCCATATTTCTTGAGAGGCAGATTCCTTCGAGAGAACAAGATAAATGTGTTTTATTAGTATTACGTAGAATACACTCATTACAACAACAACACAAACTTAAAGCAATGTACAGGGAAAATCATACATTAACAATAGGTCTGTTGAAATGGTAATATTTCCTAAAACAGGCCAAGGCCAAACATCGTATAAAGTTGCGGTTTTTAACTTCGTCGTAGGATGAAGATTTAGTCAACTAAATCAAAAGTTAGTTCCTGACTGGCATATAATAGTTGACGATAGAAGAATGAAAAATGAAGCCGAAGCCAGCTTGATGTTAATACAGAAAAATGAGAGATATAACGAAGGACCGTAAAACACATGTTCTGGCGCTTTACCAATTTTACCACGTGGAATATTATTCTCAGATGGATTTTGATATCGATTTCTTTATTTTAGAGAATTCGTTATCATCACTGCTATTATCAAAAAGAAACAAAATTATACCCCATCAACCATTTATATAGATCAGCTGTAATATTTTGACGTTTACAATTTACTCTGTTAATATTTCTTCTCGAACTTTGGAGTGTAAAAGTTGGTCTGAGAAAGATTATATTTCAACAAAGTGAAGTTTTTCATTATCTTATAATGTTAACCTCAATTCATCCCGCTAGTTAAGTTTTGAGAAAAATGGGATATTTTACACTGTAAAATACACTACAAAATGTCTATGAGTCTTCATTGCTTTAGCAACGACCCAAACAATTACAGTAACTCACCTCACATTATATATATATATATGTATATATATATATATGTTATGTTTGTAGGGTTAAAATCCAAGCATTTGGGGTAGTTGGATTATCTATGTATATACCGAAAACCAATATCAAAAGCCTAGTTAAGACATGGCTTTTAGACTTTCCACTATATCTTCAATTGAAAAGATACTAAACGAAAGAGCAACTCCATTTAACGAAGCTTTCAATAATAGCAGTTACAAAGAAAAGTGCAAAATGAAAACAAACCTTCCACAATAAATATAACATGTAAGAATAGAAAAAGGAAAATCATAACGCAGATAAAATTGAAGAGAAAACTTGTTCTCATATCCGTGCGTGACAACCGATATCGGATAAAAAAAACGTCAAGATCGAATCAATGTTATGGGTGCGGTCGTCTACAATTTAAAAGTAACTGGCCGTTTAAAACTATAAAATGCTTCAAGTGTGGTGAGACAGGTCATAAAAAAATCACACTGTAAACAAAACCTAAAAAACGCTTCATCAGAAAAAAATCACGTAAACAGGTTATCGGTGACAAGAAATATGAACGAGCCTCAAAGGGAATTTGTATGTAAAAATGAATAACGAAAACGTAAAGTTACAATTGGATACGGGCAGAACTATCTCAATAATTAATACAGATACGTGAAAAAAATCGGGCGAACTAGATTAAAAGAAACTTCAAAAATTGGCCGTGGTGTTTCAAGAAGAGAATTATATTTTAAGAGCGAATTGATACATTTCGTGAAAAAACCTTAAATGCTAAAGTTTTTGTGTTGAATAATATAAATTTATTCGGAACTGACTGGAAGGAATTATCTAACTTATGGGGCCTCGAAGTTTCAAATAAAAGAAATTGCCATACTGACATTTAAACAAAAACGAACTGTACCGTTCGCAGCGTTAGAACAAATAAACTTAAGGTTAGAGAAAGAGTAGAAAAATTGGAGCTATCCAAAAAGTGGAATATAGTCAATAGGTATCACCAACTGTGTACGTTAAGAAAACGAATTATGCAATTAAGGTGTGTGCTGATATTTCCACTGGTTTAAACGAATGTCTTAAAACGTGCCTCTATCCGCTACCTACTCCAGAGGATATTTTTGCGAAATTAAACGGTGACAAGATATTTTCTAAACTGGATTTCTCTGACGATGTGATGGTGTAAATACCTAACAATTAACACACATAAAGGACTGTATAAATACAGCAGGTTACCATTTGGCTTAAAAGTCGCACTAACGACTTTTCAACAGATAATGGATGCAATGTTAGCAGACTGTGAATTCGCACTTTCAAATCTGCATAATATACTCATTAAAAGCGAATCCAGAGACCAACACATACAACAAGTAAAATATGTATTCGAAAAATTAGGAATTACGACTTTACTTTGAGTGAAAAAAAGTGAATTTTTTCTTACAAAATATAAGGTATTTAGGACAAATCATTTCCAGAAATGGACGTCAAGCAGATCCGTCAAGGGCTGACGCAATTAAAAATATGCCCCCCCCCCTCCGACTAATATTGCGACCTTAAAAGCTTTTGTGGGACTTGCTAAAACAAGAGGTGAAGTGGAGATGGTCGGAAATTTGTCAAAAGGCGTTTGACGAAATTAAAAACTTCGAACATGCACGGGAAATTCTTGTAGCTTTAGATTCCTCTAAGTACAGTGTAGGAGCTGTAACGCTAAATAAATATAAAGATGGTAACATGAAGGCGGTGATTTATGCCTCACGTTCTCTAATATATGTGATAAATATATAT
>NC_068983.1:119109331-119110037 GCF_001194135.2 Octopus bimaculoides
TATATATATATATATATATATATATCACTACAGTATTCATCTCCTTTATCCATATCTAGATTTTCAATTCTTTTTAGTGATTTTTTAATATATATCTAACATAGTTTACATTAAAATACAATTACGTATATCCCTTCGAAAAATCTTTTCTGGGAGGTTAACTTAGCATTATCTCACCTCCATTATTACATCTTCAACCTCATAAATAAACTCTTTTATCACCGTATGCTTTTTTTTTTTTCAAAATTAATTGTAACAACAGCAAATATTTTTTATCTCTCGATTCATACATAAATACATACATACATACATACATATATATGACGGGCTTGAAGGTAGTGGTAATGATCTTAAAGGTGTAATGTGGATGTGTAATGATGGAGCAGCTGGTGTGGTGGTGATGCTAGCTGGTGCGGTGGTCTTCCTCACAGTATTTCATAGTAGACAATATTTTGTGTGTATGTCACATCACGTTTTTGACTTCGTCTGTTATCCCAATTGAGTGTCATAACTCTTACTTTGATATTGTTCATAGCTCGTGCTCTTGAAAATGCAACATATAATTGGCCATGAGAAAATACCGGTTGAGGCAAATGTATTCCAACGTTTTCAAATGTTTGCCCTTGAGCCTTATTAATTGTCGTTGAATATGCAAGTCGATGTGGAAACTGATATAATATGATATATATATATATATATATATATA
>NC_068983.1:119111043-119119154 GCF_001194135.2 Octopus bimaculoides
ATATATATATATATATATATATATATATATATATATATATATATATATATATATAATGTCTATATATATAATGTATTCATATATATGTATCATGTGTGGATGTTGTGGCTGTAAAACCTGCACTGTTTACGCATTCGACTTGTTTGGGCACGCTCACACTAAAAAGCAATTTTAGAAAGACTTTTTTCTGTCTAAGGTCACCACAAATATTCCACATGTGGTTCTCATATTTGATGAGTCTTTGCAGCAGTTCCATTGATTCATAAGTCTCAATATGGCCAGTGGCATGTGCTATAGGCATTGAAAGTTTTTCATTGCCATTGTGCAGTAACACAGCTTTAAGAATAGCTTTACCAGAGTCAATGAACAGTCTCTATTCTTTTGGATCATAGCGAAAGCCAATCCTTTCCATCAGGCCCCTGTTATCGTGGCAGAAACAGACGTTTTCCTCCTATAAATATGATGAAAACAGCAAATGGCGATGGCGGAATTGGGAAACTTGGGTGTTTGGCTGGAGAAAATTCCAATCTTGAAGTCTGGAAACAAGCAACTCTGCCTTTTCTTTTGGCAATTTCAAATCGTGCACTGTGTTATTTAACTCCGCTTGACTTCACATATGTGGGTAACTAGTTGCATCTGGAATATACACGCCTTCTTTCCTTATTTTTATATCACTAGCTGGATCTTCAGATGAACTGCTGTCTGTTGTCGTTGCTGGTGGAACTGGTGATGGATTTTTTTCATCATGTGGTAGTGGATTTATTGCTGATTCGCAGTTTGGGTACGTGATTTTTGATTTGTTTTTCTTTGTGAAACCAGCAATCTTTGTCAAATAAAAATGATAAACATTGAAGTGATTTTTTCGGTTCACGCTAAACCATGGAAACTGAGAACGGCATTGCTTTTCTTTTGCCATTCATCCAAGTTATTAACATTGCATTGCGCTGTGCACAGCAAATATGTGGTCCCCAGTCGTTCTCTTGCTCTCCTACTTTGCAGTCAACATAATACTTGTAGGCAAGTTTAATCCTAGTTGTTATGTTTCTACGATGTGGCTCAGGTGTATATTGTTCACAGATATAGCAGAAATTGTCTGGTGATTTATACAAGTACATCTATTGCATTTTAATTACCTTACAATATCTAAAAAAACGTAGAAAGTAATAATTACGATATACAAAATAAAACGAAATACACAGCGTATTACAAAACAAATGCTATAAAAACACACAAGTTACTACAACCTGTTATTTGTTTACCAGCAGAGGGCTTCAGCAACTGCTCTACTTGACTATCAAGTAGCGACTGACCGTTGGGCCATAACTCAGTGTTGCCAATGCCACATCCATCGGTATTTACTAAATCGTTAGTATTTGTGTATATTTGGCAAACAAAAATTACTTTAACTTTGAAAAGCGAGATGGCAGAATCGTTAGCACACCGGGTAAAATGCTTTGTGGCATTTCGTCCGTCTTTACGTTTTGGGTTGTTCAAATTCCGCCTAAGTCGACTTTGCCTTTCAATTTTTCGAGGTCGATAAAATAAGTACCAGTTGAGCACCGGGGTCGATGTAATCGACTTAAGCCCTCCCTCAAAACTGCTGGCCTTGTGGCAAAATCTGAAACCAATATATCAAATCTAAATTATTGAAGTGTCTATGTAAAGGGATTAATAAATATGTCAACCCCAATAATTAAATATATCAAGTAAAATTATTAAATATAAAATCTATAAAACTATTAATAATCAACAAATTAATAGAAATGTCAGAGAACGTGATAACTTTTTCCAGTTACATAAATAATAAGTGTAACATATAAGACAAGTTGAAGACTCTCAATGATTTATCAAATTATGTATTTCATTACTCATCCATTGAATAATTTCAGCCTGACTATTAAACATGCGATATCGCTTCATGAAATATCACACTGTTTTAATTATTTTTTAGACCGATATTTTATATGCAATGATCGGATAAATTTAGCAAGAAAGAAAATCTTAACGTAGCTTCTCGCAATACAAAAATAATCATCACCAAAGAAATAAATGGTCTCTAATAATATAGAAGGGAAATATTGAAAATTACAGTGCTAGTGTGTAGAAATGGAATCATACTATTGAATTATCGTTTATAGCTGATTCACGCTGTTATGAAGTATAGATGTCCAGCATTATTTTCATATCCGTTGTGTACATAATGTTGATTTACGCAGCTTCTCAGGATAGCTGTTCGGTGCATTTTTACTGTATAACATCATACTTACATCTTTGAACAACTAGAAGCATCAAGATGTTAGCATTTTAATGCCCTCCATATGTCGTAAGAAATCCGTCTTGTTATTTATTTCTTCAGTACTTTTTACATCTCGGATACGATACGATGACAACATAACCAATTTTCTCACGTTACATTATCCGTTAAGGTTGGGATTTTCTTCTTATAGCAAAAGATTATTTCTCATTCTATATCTATATACAAGCAGCTCTTTAAGATATGAAATGTTTTTTGAAGAAAAATATAACTATATAGTACATGCATAAATATTTGCATAATGAAAATAGCACTTTTCATAAATTAGCCAGACTATCTGATATAGCTGTTGGGTATTTGCTAGAATATGTAGAGCAACCTACTTAAATACTGATGGGTGTGGAATGATGCCAAGCAATACGCAGTTTTATTTACGTCTTATTATTGATGGTGGGGTTATAAACACTGTTTGTTACTAGCGACTGTATTACTCTTAGCTTTAGAATGAATCTGTTCCGGGTTGAAGAAAATACAATCAATTTGATTCTTTGAGTTCATTCTGTATCATCCAAATATTTTTAAAGAAAATATGATTTAATAAACCGTCATGATTGTTATTTTGCTACATTATAATGCAGCTCTACTCTGTGTGACTAAAGAAATTATCAGTTATGACTTACGATGGTTTATAACAATTAAAGACGTATTCAACTTTATCTATTTCCTTAAACTGAAACTCAGGCTCCATGTAAAACAAACACCTTTCTCTAATCTCAACATACATATGTGTGTTGGCACTCCGTCACTTACGACGTCGAGGGTTCCAGTTGATCCGATCAACGGAACAGCCTGCTCGTGAAATTAACGTGCAAGTGCCTGAGCACCCCACAGACACGTGTACCCTTAATGTAGTTCTAGGGGATATTCAGTGTGACACAGTGTGACAAAGCGACCCTTTGAATTACAGGCACAACAGAAACAGGAAGTAAGAGTGAGAGAAAGTTGTGGTGGAAGAGTACAGCAGGGTTTGCCACCATCCCCTGCCGGAGCCTCGTGGAGCTTTAGGTGTTTTCGCTCAATAAACACTCACAACGCCCGGTCTGGGAATCGAAACCGCGATCCTATGACCGCGAGTCCGCTGCCCTAACCACTGGGCTATTGCGCCTCCACTCAACATACATAAATTCATCTGTTTTATGCCAGCGAAACATCCGCACTCCACACTTCAGTTTCAGTTTCAAACACTCTCTATCCATTGTGAATTCAACTCGTATTTTACTCTCATTCGGACCAAATTCAAACCGTTTTCTTATCCATCATATACGAATGCAGCCTTCTATGTAATTCCAAGCTGAAGTTTCGCTCTGCAATCAAGTATTATAATATATGTTCCTTTCCCTTATTTATATCAGTAAAGTTGTATAGAAAGTAATACGATAGTGACTTTTTACGGTAAACGTTAAAAATAAATTTTTGATCAGAATTTCTCTCATAACACTTGAAGCCATCAACGTGTCAGCAATATACACGTTAATAGACCAATGGTCACTAGTTATTTTCAAAGAGATTTGATAGACTCGTTATTATACTTCTATTTGAGAAGTCCTCTAAAAAATAATCATACTCTGGCTTAAAAAGAATTACTTCGATTCAATTCCTCTTATCAGTGGTTTCAATAAAAACTGTTGCCTCTCATCAGCTCTTCTTCTTTTTTTTTGACATTTACGTCCTCTCCAAGAAACAACGAAAAGAAGACATAATATATCTATTCATGATTTTAAAGTTTTAAATATGTTTTATTTCATCTTTGTTGCTTAATTTTGTTAGGAAACATTTATTTCAATCGATTTTCACAGTTTCGATCGAAGATACAGATTATCAAGGATTTCAGGAAAGCCTAATTTAAGTGACACACTCTTAAAAGGCTGATGCAAATCATATATCTTCATATATTTGTTTGTCGTTACCATTTTCTACGTTTCAATATTTCGATCGTCTTTACACAAAATATCTTATGAGATAAATGTCTCCGATTAAATTTTCCACTTGAAATCTTCAAACAAAAGGTTATTCGGTGAAGATGTCATTTTATAATCTGAACATCAAAGTCTGACAAAAAGAACAATATCTTCAGCATAATTATCTATTTCAAAGACGGTAGGAATGAGTTTGAAGTTTAGTTGCTGATTAGAGTACGTTGAGTTAATGTTTAGCAGTTTTTATACTCTCCTAAAGAGAGATCATTTACCAGATTCGTACGGTCTGCTAGAGAAGCGCATCCTTTTCTCTCTCAAATCACGCATCAAACCTCTTCAAAAAGTAATGATACATTGAACAACGTAGTCCTAGATATAAAAAAAATGGTGAGATAGACACGTCTGAAATGCTTTCCCTCATAGGTCTGCTAGAAAAGAGCTGTCATGGGACTAAACAACAACAGCACAAACTGTGGACTAGTAAACTATCATTAGGATACAAAAATAACACTCCAAAGTTTGCAATTTTCCGAATGGAAAGCTACAAGTGTCTATTCCATGATCCACTCTTTTCAACCTGTACCTAAATGAACTTTCCCCACACCTCAAAACACACATGTAGTCACATATCCAGATGATACCTAACTCACATTTTTCAGAAATTCTCTTAACACATATATACCACAACTACAGCAAAGCTACAGCCATGAACTACAAGCCTGCCATCAAAACAACAGACTTAAGATAGTACTCACCAAAACCTCTGTCCCTTTTCTTACCAGTAACACAAGATAACATTAGATACAACCAACAATCGTGTTCAGTGATATAAACACCACACACGCAGAAAACGCACCAACTCCACAACATTTATATCATATGTGGAAGGTATTGTGAAACCAAAACGGTATACAATCATACTGAGATCACATTGGCTAGCAGTGAAACAATAACAAAAGTGTTCAAGCAATACATTAGATCCCTAATGGATTATATCAACCCTTTCGTGATTTTCAATTCTTCCATAACAAAACAACGAACTACTCAGAAAACAGAATATCCCACTTCGCTTTATGAGATATAGTACAAAGACAGACATAGATCATCTACAAACTGAAAGAAATTTAAAAGAAATAAAAGAGACCCCATGAACATGCAAGGGAGACAATTTGTTGTCCCAACCAATTTTAGTCTTCACAGTTCTCGTAGCTACACGAAAACTACCCTCCAACAATTTAGGTGCACGTACAGCAATTCAGAACATTACTACCATCATAGTATCCTGAAAACCCTATGTCTCTCACTCAGCTTATACAAAGACGATAAAAAATTACAGTCACACAGAAGTAGCCGTTAAATCAATAATTCCATTGGTTCTCAGAACTTGTGCATCTCTGATGTTAAGTGCAGAGGGACAGTATTAGTCACAATGTGACAGAAACCACTTTGTCCGCTTCTGCAGAAGCTGTTAGCTGAAACTTAAGACGTATAGAAATAGTCTGAACAGCACCGCCATAGTTGCATTTCAGAGGAGAGTGAAATGTAATTAGTAACTGGACAGAAGCATGGAATGTATGGTACAACAGATCTGTGGGTTATACCTAGTTGTTTGGTCGATCATCTTCCTGCATTACCAGATATACCATTATTTCTTAAACTCTCTCGGACCTCTCTTTAGATCATGTTTTTCATCAGCGACTCGATTCCTGCGAAGTCAGTCAACTATGATACATTGAAAATTAAAGTTTAATAATCTTTATTGTATAATCACAGACATAATTGTATAGAAGCCTCTAAAATGACTTGATTTATTAATATGATGGATGGGCCAGTTGGAAGTAATTTTTTACATCTGGTTCAATATTACTAAGAGGTATCTTCAAATCGACCCCTTCGACTTCTTGAAATCAGTCTGTCTTTCTAATTAAAGGCACCAAAACGGAATTAAATCCATGTTCGACCAAATGGGACAATGAATTCGCCAATAGAATTTTGTTTAAAACGGCCCATAATTTAGGATGATTATTTGTAAACTGATGTTGCAACTAGAAATGATGACTTCAGCTCTTCTTAAATTTGAGTTTCAGCATGTCGTTGTTTTTTTTTTTATTATTATGATTATTCAATTAATTCTCCCTGTAACTGTATTTCTATTTCCTCAATACCTGAAAATGGGTTTAAAGCCATTCCGGAATTTCAAGGCTAGAATATCTGGAGAAGCCCTTAGGTAATATTGCAAAATGGTTACAGTGGGCCTATCATTGAGAGAACTATTTCTAATTTTGTTTGCTGCTACCATCACAAAATATAGCATTTAATTAATGTTAATGTTTTAAAGTAAAGGTTAAGTCCTCTTTAATCTATTCCCGACTGCAATGCCCTGCCATTGTAAATTACTGTTTTTATATTTCACAACGCTCTTCTTCCTTTCTCTCACTACATACATGCATACATACATACATACATACATACATACATGATATGATATATGTGATTTTTGTAAAGATGTGGTACAATAATACATTAGCAATACTTGCAGCTAATTTTCTTAATGACTCTTAATAGAATTTTAAAACAGAATTAAATGCAGAGCGTCATTATATTCGTGGCTCTGTAGTAAATAACGACGTGATATAGTTTCTTCTCTGTTGACCGCTTATCATTTTTACCTTTCATAATGTAAGCATTATACTACACGACTGAAAGTCTTAGAACGTAGCTTCCCGAAATAAGTTCTAATTCATATACACCAGAAACTATAACGAGTGCAATAGTGTAAGAAGTAAGCTGGCGGCAAAGTATAACGCAGTGTAGTTTCAGTTCCTTCCTGGAATCATTTTACTTCATTCACACCTTTAAGTAACATTCACAAAAACAAGAACAGTCCACTTTCCATTTCTGTCGGCTTCAAACAAAAACCACTGTCAAAACTAAACCACCAATATACATAAGAAATTACACCCATTTCCATATCACTCTTGCTACTCCTTCTTGGTACTGGGTCAGCGAATTCACTTGATAAATCACTATTTTATGGAAATTCTTTCATTTTCACTTTATTTTTCATTGACGCTATCTTTCCCAGTCATTCCAGTTATTTCTTTCCTTATCTATCTATCACTCTCCACTTCTGTCACTCTACTTATGACTGTCTATCACTTTCCTTCTCTCTTTCCCTTTCTCATTCCTTTATCCCATATCTCTATCTTTTCCCGTCTTTTCCATGTTTATTCTTTCTATTCTTTTTTTTCCTTAGCACTAGATCGTTATTATTACTAACCCGACATCAAAAGCAGAGAATGTGTAAATTCTGTTGATGTTATCGCATCAACCGGACATTTGCGTTAAAAAAATCCCACACAAAACATAGATAATATTTCAGGGTAGCCCCTTTTTCTCACTCTCTTACCTATCTAAATATTTATCAGGCACTATTTATTCTGTCGTCTTTTCTTTAACCCTCAGTACGGTGAGATCGTTAGAAGTTAATTCCTTTTCAAAGTTTCCCTCCTCAAACGCAACGCTATAAGAAGGTTGGGGGAGAAAAAAGTGAATAAATTCCGTGCCAAGCTAGTCGTTCTAGACCGCCCTTAAGACATTAACATGGTAATTGTGACTCTGATTTTAACCCAGGAGACCTTTACTCGACACATAAAAGTGATAGAATCTTCAGTAAGACACTGGATAGATTGAAACACTTGCCTGTTGTCTTTGTTTGCATGAACTATTTTTTTCTTTCTCGTGATTGATTTACAGTTTTTCTTATAATCTTGCCTTTAACAGTTTCTTTGACTTCTTTTCTTATTGTCTCATTTTCTTTTCTACCAGAAGTAAGCTCCCTGCTAAATGTGTGCGGTTTCCATTCCAATTGTAAGCCAGTT
>NC_068983.1:119119478-119126014 GCF_001194135.2 Octopus bimaculoides
TTTGAGCACTTTGAATATTGAATCGTACTTATTTAGGTATTGAAAGGCTTCAGGCATCGCCACTTCCTTAATTTAATTCAACAAGAAATCATATTTCAATAGAATTGAAGCCATATTTGTTAGACCAAAAGTAGGCCGCTAGATCCAAATCGGAGCGAAAGTATTTTGTCAACAATTCAAAATTACCTAAATTACCATGGATTTCAATAATATAAACTTTAAAGTATAAGATAGGTTACCTTATTCAAGGATGCTAGCCTTCAATGAACTAACTTTGATATCCGGTTTTCATTCCCAGTTTGAGTCAATACACCTTATTTACCTATTATATCTACGAGTCTACTTGGAGTCACATTAAGTTGCTATGGAATGGACTATTACTACGTTGACTTTCCACTGACACATTATATAAAAAGAATATTTGAGCTGATACTCAAATAAATCCAGTGGATTAGGGGGCATTTTCTTTGACAATCTAAATATTACATCCGTTTCTATGGTGATGTGAAGCTAGAAATTTTGCAATGAACAAGTAAAAATCTTAAGCAAAATATTCGTAAACATTTTTCAACAAGATTTCAATTTAAAACAAACATTGTAAAATTTTGAAATATTTAATGCAATGAAAGACACCATCGGCGTGAAAAACAATAGTTAAACTAGTGTTAGCATATTTGATGAAGGTACCAGCAAAATTTAATTAGAAATACTTCAGCGGTAAAAGAAAAACAACAAAATTATGCTCATGTCTCTGTCATAGACCACACCAATGAAGCATAAACATGTTAAAGTGGGGCTGGTAAAACTAAGTTTATGTATAATATTGAAGGTGTGTGAGCGTGAAAAATTAACGTTTTTTTTTTTTTTATCAAATCATTGAAATTACTTAAATTCGCAAATTTGCAATCTGCTTGCAAAACAATTATCAAGTTACAGGTTTTTCATGCAGTGAAAATTAGGAATAATTATATAGTGGTGTAAAGTGTACATTTATTGGATTTTTCATCAATACTTTATCTAACACGTTGATGTCTATGATTCGCAAAGGAGAATTAATAAGACAGAAACATACCCGGGGAATGTCTCTTTTTGCTGAAATGATTCAGTCATCTTTCTCAAATTACACCTTACTCTCTCAAGAAAAATAACACATTGACTGACTAAGTCCTGAATAAGTATACCCTACCACACACACACACACACACACACACACACACACACACACACACACACACGCACCCAAAATGGTCTAAACTTGAAAAACTCGAAATACCACTAGTCAGTTTGATCAGGGTTAACATGGAACTAAGCAACATCCTTGAATCATTTATTCAGGCTTAACAAATAATGATTAAAACGTATCTAAGATAGCAATATCTACTTCTGTTGTACTTTAATAACTAAAGTTAACGGCATTGTTTCGGTTACGATAGTATGCAAGCTTGGGACAGAGACCTTAAATAAAGCCCGTTCGACGTACAATACTCGTAATATTTATTCATATATTGTGGAACGGACTAGAGAAAGAGGGAGAGCTGGAAAGAGAGGAAAGAGAGAAAGAGAGAGGGGAAGAGAGAGAAAGAGAAAGAGGGAAAAGAACGAGAGAGAGGAAAGAGAATGAGAGAGAGAGAGGGAGGGAAGAGAAAGAGAGAGGGAAGAGAAAGAGAGAGGGAAAATAGAGGGAAAGAGAGAAAGAAAGAAAGAAAGAAAGAAAGGAAGAGATGGAAGAGAGAGTTCTGTCCCGGTTGTCACTTTCAATTCTTTTTAATTTCCAAAATTACATCAACATCAAAACCCAGAAAAGTGTTGACTATAAATAAATGCAGAGAGAGAGAGAGAGTGGGGAGATAGGCGATTATGATAATAATAATCGCAAAAGAAAAATTAGAACCATATTTCGGGGGGAAATGGCAAATGTTGCGGGTAGAAAGGTATCCCAAAGAATGTAGATATCACATATGTAATCTAAATTTAGAACATAATCATTAATTTTGGATCCGAAATTACAAGCATTTTAACGCAGACACTTATTGCTAAAGCTAAACATGTCAGCTATGATTCTAGTAGAAAAATGTACTGTAATAACCAATGATTATGATTACGTTTTCGGAAATGTGAGCTTTCACAATCATCTGTATTTTCTGTTTCTTTGAAATCTTTAGAGTCAGGTTTAAGTTTACGCCACTAAAAATATTTTCTAACGATTTGTTGAAATTAAGCCAAAGTATCTCTTTCTCTGTCTGCTCTAAATCTGAAATACAGATACAAATTTGAAATACAGCAGACATACCTTGTATATTTCAAATTTAGAACTATAAACAAATATTCTTTTTTCAAATAACAGGTGACATAACTAAAATTATAAAATTCGAACTTGTCATTACTAAACGAGTTGTTTAGTATAAAAATCTCCCAAATAAAATGCGGCGTAGCTGAATTTATCTTTTGTCTTTTGCATGTTTCAATCATTAGACTGCAGCCATGCTGAGGCACCACCTTGAATGAATCGACCCCGGTATTTATCTTTTAAGCCTGGTACTTATTCTATCGGGTCTTTTGCCGAACCGCTAGGTTATGGGGACGCAAACATACCAGCACCGGTTCACAAGCGGTAGTGGGGAGATAAACACAGAAACAAAGGCACACACACACACACACACACATATATATATATATATATATATATATATATATATATATACACATATATACAACGTTCTTCTTTCAGTTTTCGTCTACCAAATCTGCTCACAAGGCTTTGGTCGGCCCGACGCTATAGTAGAAGACGCTTGCCCAAGGTGCCACGCAGTGAGACTGAACCCGGAACCATTAGGTTGGGAAGCAAGCTTTTTACCACACAGCTACCCCGGCCTAATCTCTCTCCATATAAAATTCTTTGTCTCTCTTTGTCTGTTTATCTGTCTGTCTGTCTGTTCCCTATGCATTCTCAGAGGGCTCGACCAAATCAAATCAAATTTTATCATACCCCGTGAATGTCAACACGTATTTTTTATTTTCATTTGGATTAAAACAATATAATATTGGCACTGGTTCGGTATTACGTGTCAAAAGTGAAAGAATAGGATCTATATTGAAATATGATATAATATTGTTTCACTTTTATTCTTTCACTAAATGTTTCACTTTTATTGTAAACTCTCCACAAACAACTATAAAGCAAGGAGGATTGTAGAAAACCGAGAGTCTCAAGACAAGGGAGATGAGACTTTCTCAATATCAGCTAAGGCAGCTGCAGCACGTTAGATGAAGTCTCAAGAGAAAAGGGAAATGAGACTTTCTCAAGATCAGCAAACGCATACTGCAGTACGTCAGCTGGGTTTCAATACAGAAGGGAGATGAGACTTTCCCAAGATCAGCAAATGCATGCTGCAGCACATGAAATGGAGTCTCAAGACAGAAGCGAGATAAGACTTTCTCAGCATCAGCAAAGGCAGCTGCAACACGTCAGATGGAGTCTCAATGCAGAAGGGGGATGAAACTTTGTCAAGATCAGCAAATACATCCTGTAGCACATCAAATAGAGTCCCAAGACAAGCGAGATGATAGTTTCTCAAGATCAGCAAACGCATACTGTAGCATAGATGGAGTCTCAATACAGAAGGGACTTACCCAAATTTCCAAATGAAACTAATGGCATGCGCTGCTCAGGCGGTAGGTAAGATTGCCAGCACTACCAACTCCTCTTCAACCTCTTATAGATCTTCTGGAAGGCACCTCCATCCAGTCAATGGATTTTCTGAAGAATATCAGACAATACAACTCTGCATTTTAAATGACACCGTTTGGTGTATCTAAGGAGATAGTTGAACGTGGATTTACGCCGACGTTCAAAGTTCAAGGGCAAGTCTATCACCTCATTGGTTCCCTGTTACCCACAAATGAACAACTACACTTCCTCCAAATTTACTTCGTGAACGATGTGGGACAACAAACCCGAAGGAGTTATCAAAACTTCAGACGATGGGTCGTGTTAGATGCAACGCCGACTGGCGCAAAGTAGAGTGTATCCATTGACAGCTTTTCCTTGCCTTCAAAAATCACATATCCTCACCCCCAATTTCCCATGACAGGTTTGGGCCTGGAATACTCCAAACGGACGCATGACATGTCACTTAGTCGAATTAGCCCATCATTTACTCCACAAATGTTTTGTCGTCAATACTGCACTTCCCCGTATCACCTTTTTCAACATCATCACCACCACCACCACCACCACCACCACCACCACCACCTCCACCATCATTATCATCAGCATCATCAGCATCATCATCATCATCGTTTAACATCTACTTTCCAGGCTGGCATGGGTTGGATGGTTTGACTGAGAACTGACAAGCCAGAAGGCTGCACCAAGCTCCAATCCTATCTGGCAAGGTTTCTACAGCTGGATGCCAGCCACTCCGAGAATATAGTGGGTGCTTTTTACGTGACACCGGCACGGGGGCCAGTGAGGCAGCACTAGTATCGACCACGCTTGAATGGTGCTTTCTACATGCCACCGGCACGGGTGCTAGTAAGATGGCACTGGCATCGCCCACGACAACGATTTCACTCGACTGAACAGGTCTTCTTAAGCACAGCATATTGCCTGACGAATGGAGGGTACTTTTAAATGGGCCGGTTATGCGACACTAGCATCGGTAACGGCTACGATTTCACTTGGCTTGCTGTGTCTTCTCAAGCACATAATTGTAATATATATACAAACTATGCCATTTTAATCCCGAGCAACGCCGGGTATCTCTGCTAGCTTTTCATAAACATTAGTAGAAAACAAGGTGAAAATCTAGTCACTTATCAACCGCGAGAAAGTGAAGCTGTATAACTCTACAATGCCGGGTTACAAGTAATAGAACCAACACTTTGTAACTCTTTCAACGATTACAAGTGTTTCAGGAAGATGTCTTCTGTAATAAGTTCAAATAGTTATATGATAATACTGCAGAGGGCCCACATCCTACACTCTTAAACGGTTACATATTTGAAACGGAGGAAAGAAACAACACCTGCTCGTAATAACAGTAATTAAAAATAGAAGTAAATATCACTTTAGAACAAATATTTTAAGCACAGGATATATATAAATTCAGGGATACGATATTTAATAATAATAAAAAACACACACACAGCATGTCTACACGTATTTGGTTAACATTATATTATATAGAGTCTGAACTAAATCGGAGAGCTGGCAGAATCGTTAGCACGCTGGACTAAATGTTAACCGGTATTTCGTCTGCCGCTATTTCCTGAGATCAAATTCCGCCGAGGTCGACTTTGCCTCTTATCCTTTCGGGATCGATAAATTAAGTACTATTTGCGCACTGTGGTCAATCTAATCAACTGGCCCCCCTCCCCTAGAGTAAAAAAGAACACATACATATATTTTTATATATTTAAAATTATGACTAAATAGCGCAATATAATTTAAATTATAGTTGAATTCAAACGCTTTATTTAAAGAAATAAGTATATGTATGTATATTAAATGTTATTTTATGAAATCGAAAGCACCCTCAAAGAAAGGACTCAAGACAGGGTTGTGTGTTTGATTATCTATGCAGAATGTATAAACAGAAAGAAAAATAAATATTCAATTAAATAATTTGTAATATGCACTCACCATACACGCGTGCGCGCGCGAGCGAGCGTCGTTAAATGCGAAACTTGGACCCCCCATTTAAAATAATTTTCTTTTCTACTTTAGGCACAAGGCACGAAATTTTGGGGGAGGGGGCCAGTCGATTAGATCGACCTCACTACGCAACTGGTACTTAATTTATCGACCCCGAAAGGATGAAAGGCAAAGTCGACCTCGGCGGAATATGAATTCAGAACGTAAAGACAGACGAAACACCGCTAAGCATTTCACCCGGCGTGCTAATGTTTCCGCCAGCTCGCCGCCTTAGACGTGTATGTGTGTGTGTATGTATATATATATATATATATATGTATATATATATATATATATATGTATATGTATATATATGTGTATACACACACACACACACACACACACACACATAAAATTAATGTAAATAGCATGTTGCAGTGCTTCACCAAGGAGAATTATAATTGTCACAAAATGTGACTTAGGTGTTAAAAAACACCTACATTGCTAGAAATAAGAGCTAAAACGCTCTAATATTGTAATTAACGCACATGAATGAAAACATATAAACTAACCAGGACCATAATTGCCCGAAAAATACCGACGAGAATTCTTAAGACCGACGCGTCAGTTTCGACAATTTCCGTTGCCCTCATCAGTTAGGCCACGCTGGGGAACTGCCTTCAATTTTTAGTCGAATGAATCGACCCCGTTACTTGTTTTCTTTTAAACCTGGTACTTATTCTATCAGTCTCTTTGAGGAACCGCTAAGTTACAGGACGTAAGCACACCAGCACTGGTTGTCAAGCGGTGGTAGGAGTTAGACAGACAGACAGACAGACAGACACACACACACACACACACACACACACACACATATATATATATATATATATATATATAT
>NC_068983.1:119126024-119127131 GCF_001194135.2 Octopus bimaculoides
ACACACACACACATATATATATATATATATATATATATATGACGGGCTTCTTTCAGTTTCCGACTACCAAATCCACTCACAAGACCTTGGTCGGCATTTGGCTCTAGTAGAAGACATTTGCCCAAGTTATTATTTTTGGACTCATTACCTTTTTAATGCACACACACACACATCACCCAACTGTGTGTGTTTGTGTGTGTGTATGTGTGTGTGTGTATGTGTGCGTGTGTGTGTATGTGTGTGTGTATGTGTGCGTGTGTGTGTATGTGTGTGTGTGCATTAAGAAGGCAATGAATACAAAAAGATGACAATGGGAAAGGGACAAGTTTCAATAAATGTATTAGTTTAACACAAGACAATTGTCTTGACGTTTCGGATGATAGCCCTTCACCAGGAGAAAGACAAGAAAGAAAGAAATATAAGATGTGTTTGAGGCAAGAGTGAAGGTTAAGCGAAGGAAGGTGCGGAGATTGAAAGAAAGGGACTGAGAAAAGAGAGCGAGGAGAAAAAATTTTACGAAAGGAAAGAAAGTAATGCGGAGGTCGCGGAAGATTAGGAGGAAAAGTAAAAACATTAGGAGACGTTCACGTAAGCGATAAAATGAATATAATAAGGAGGCAATGAGCACGCGTATGTATACGTGTATACACATGCACAAATACATATATACATACACCGACACACATCAGTACACGCACACTCATACGAACATCCACACACTAACATGTACGTACACACACACTCATAGGTACATCTACATACTCTAACACGCACATACACACACAGTGACATATGCACTGACATACATCACTCAGTGGAGGCGCAATGGCCCAGTGGTTAGGGCAGCGGACTCGCGGTCATAGGATCGCGGTTTCGATTCCCAGACCGGGTGTTTTGAGTGTTTATTGAGCAAAAACACCTAAAGCTCCACGAGGCTCCGGCAGGGGATGGTGGCGAACCCTGCTGTACTCTTTCACCACAACTTTCTCTTACTTCCTGTTTCTGTTGTGCCTGTAATTCAAAGGGTCAGCCTTGTCACACTGTGTCACGCTGAATATCCCCGAGAACTACGTTAAGGGTACACGTGTCTGTGGAGTGCTCAGCCAC
>NC_068983.1:119131647-119132733 GCF_001194135.2 Octopus bimaculoides
TATATATATATATATATATATATGCATATATATTTATAATACAGTTCTATATTTAAGAGATGAGGAATTATTTACATTATTTACGTTATCTACATTTGACGGATATTCGTCCTCATCTTGTTTGTTGTTAACACAACGTTTCGGCTGATATACCCTCCAGCCTTCGTCAGGTGTCTTGGGGAAATTTCGAACCTGGGAAATTTCTAACCTAGTGGTTAGGGTGTCGGCATCATGATCGTAAGATTGTGGTTTCGATTCCTGAACCGGGTGACGCGTTGTGTTCTTGATCAAAACACTTCATTTCACGTTACTCCAGTCCACTCTGATGGCAAAAATGAGTAACGCTGCGATGGACTGGTGGAACACATACGCCATAGAAACCGGGAAACCGGGCCCATGAGCCTGGCTAGGCTTTAAAAGGGCAAAAAGAAAATATATATATATATATATATATATATGAATGCATATGTATATATAAAAACAGTAACCGACTAAGAGATAAAATATACGTATATACTATCGGTATCTGTTACCTGTATTATTCCCGGGCAATGGTTGTGCAGGCACACCATACACGTAGAGTGCAGATAACAACAATATAAACAAGAATTTATCAGGAACCAATGCAAATAATTAGAAAATGGGGAAAACCAGATTAACCAACACATCGGTTGGACCACATTTATAGCTTTTTGTTACCTACCGAGCCCGTAGCCCTGATGGTAAAGAATTATTTGCTCTTAATATATTAAGCTTCCAGACTACTTGTCTAAGCCACGTTTTCTTTTCCTGTTCCTTCTTGCTTTTGTTTATATTATGTGCTCTTGTTTTTCATTCTGATGAAGATCCGTTGCCTTAATTCGAATGCCCTATGAAGAAGAAGAATTTTATTCTCGCATTTATATATATATATATTTCTTCATTGCCCACAGGGGCTAAACATAGAGAGGACAAACCTAGTTCCTGGTTCAGTCCCACTGCGTGACACCTTGGGCAAGTGTCTTCTACTATAGCCTCGGGCCGACCAAAGCCTTGTGAGTGGATTTGGTAGACGGAAACTGAAAGAAGCCCGTCGTATGTGTATAT
>NC_068983.1:119132869-119145194 GCF_001194135.2 Octopus bimaculoides
TGTGTGTGTGTGTATGTGTGTGTATATGTTTGTGTGTCCGTGTTTTGCCCCCCAACATCGCTTGACAACCGATGCTGGTGTGTTTACGTCCCCGAAACTTAGCGGTTCGGCAAAAGAGACCGATAGAATAAGTACTAGGCTTCCAAAGAATAAGTCCCGGGCTCGATTTGCTCGACTAAAGGCGGTGCTCCAGCATGGCCACAGTCAAATGACTGAAACAAGTAAAATAGTGAATAATAATAAATACATACACACACACACACACACATATATATATATATATATATATATATGTATGTATGTATGTATGCATGTATGCATGTATGTATGAACACACACACACTCACATATATATTTACACGTCCAGGTATTTTAGTCAGTATTAAAATTGCACTGAAACGTTAAATAATTGGATGTTATCACTAGTATTTATCACCCAGTCAAATGACCTTGACTCCTATTTTACCTGGATGCCATTTAGAGATGCTATCTTGATGAAGAAGCAAACAGGCTTCTAGTGGCGATGAGTGACATGGTTTTCTTATAATATCTACCATATGTTCTGACGGGTTTCAACGAACAAATATAACAGCTAGGAATAGAGAATTGCTGAAAACTGCTTCTATCACGAGGCAATAGAGTCAGATAAACTTTTCACGACTGGCCGCTATATTGCCAGTCTCTCGTACTTTTTAGACGCGATGCTGTTAGACAACAAGTTGGCACCAGATAGCGTACCAACTCCTGAAACAGACTGCAGACCACACGCACAAATATCAGACGTATTTCTTAACTGACCTAATTTTTCTTCAAATACTTTTATCATACTGAATCCATGTCCTTCATATTTAATAGTCTGTCGCAAGCGTGTTTCTCTCTTCCCCACCATTTTTCCACCACTTCTCCATCACACACACACACACACACACACACGTATACACACACATACACATACACACACACATTCTCTCTCTCTCTCTCTCTCTCTCTAGATATAAAATTGACATTTAAAAGAATTAAGGAAAAAGATTTTCTGTTCACAAAGTTGTTTTTTTTTCCTTGACAACTTTTTGTAATCTTATCTGTATATATATAATTTTTCATATATTCGAGCTACGTTTAAACAGCGTTGTAGTGATAGAGTCATTATGATATGAATATATTTTAAACACTTTATTTAATATATATTTTATGTGTGAGTGAATGTGTTTGTGTGTGTGTGTGTGTGTGTTCGCGTGCGTGCGTGAACATACACACACACATATATATGAACAAACATATTCGTCAAGTTGCAGTGAGACAAGTTAATTAAGATGAATGATCGAATAATTAGTTAGCATAAGTATAAAAAAAATATTCTCATTAAAACTAACCACCATAGATTAGAGCGGTTAAAAATACTCCATGAGAAATGAACATTAAGATTACTTTAATTTCATTTAATACACACGAATAAGTGTTTGTGTCTTTGAGTGTGTATGTGTGTATATGTGTTTAAAAATGTATGTGTGCAGTGTATACCCTTCTCTATAGATGTATGTGCGCGTGCAAAAGAGAAATATGTATTTGAGAATATCATTTTTAAACACACACACACACGTATACACACTCAGAGAAGCATATATATATATATATATATATATATATATATACATTAATAATGAAGTATACTAGAGATAGCACCAACATGCTAAAATAGCAGTCAGAAACGACTTATGACTACAAATTTTCACTAATACACAAAGGTGAAATCGAGAGAATGGACAAAAATAACCGTAAGAAACCATACAAATAACGAAAGAAACCGTAAATTGAAAAGCTTTTCAATCTATTAGTGAAAATTTGTGGTCTTAAATTATTTCTGACTGCTATGTTAGCATGCTGGTGCTATCTCTAGTACCCTTCATTATTCTTTTCTACTCAAGGCCCCTTTTGGGGGAGGGGCCCAGTCGATTAGATCGACTTCAGTACGCAACAGGTACTTTTAATTTATCGACCTTAAAAGAATAAAACGTAAAGTCGATCTCAACGGAATTTGAACTCAGAACATAAAGACAGACGAAATACTGGTAAGCTTTTCGCCCGGCATGCTACCGTTTCTAACAGCTCGCTACCTCAGTAGCCTTCATTATTAATTAATAATTATTTACGTTTATGGATTTTTTTACGCATGCTAAGTCACTTATATATATATATATATATATATATATATATATATATATATATATATATATATATATATATATACATATATTCTTTTATTCTTTTGCTTGCTTCAGTCATTTGACTGCGGCTATGCTAGAGCACCGCCTTTAGTCGAACAAATCGACCCCAGGACTTATTCTTTGTAAGCTTAATACTTATTCTACCGTTGTCTTTTACCGAACCGCTGTATTACGGTGATGTAAGCACACCAACATCAGCTGTCAAGCAAATGGTGGTGGGGGGGGGGACAAACACAGACACACAAAATACATACATATATATATATATATATACACATAAATATACATACATATACATACATATATATATGTATGTGTATTTGTGTGTGTGAAGTGTACGTGTGTGTATATGGTGTGCCTGTGTTTCATTCTTCATTTGTATGTATGTGTGTGTGTGTGTGTGTGTGCTTGCCTGTTCGTAGTACCTATGTACCTATCTATCTGTTTATCTCTATTTACATACATATCCATTTACCTACATATATTTACACACACACACACACACACACACACACACGTCTACATAACAGCCTACTATCAACTCTACCTATGTATATATATAAACTGTGGGTATTGGGGTATGAGTACCTTTTACATATATTTCCTAGTTAATATAGGGGATGTTTCATTTATGAGGAAGTATTCCTGTATTTGTCTGTGTGTTGAGTTTTTCGGGTGCTTGAATAAAATGCGGTGTGCCTCCATGTTGGTCTTTGGCATGTTGGTAGAGTATGGAGGACTATTTTTTGTCGTCATATTGTCTCAAATGTCCATTCAGTCTCCTCGTAATTATTCTAGATGTCTCACCTATGTATAACATGTTCTTGTCTTTACAAGTACCCTCTATGCACTTTATGCGTAGACTACATTTCTTGTTCTACAGTTAATGCCAGGGTTGACTTTACATATCATGCAGTTATCATTGGTGCATGTGGTATTTTCCAAGGAGTACATAGTTGTGATCTGATGTGACCTGGTTTTTCAACGATCTTAATGTTGAGTTTGGCCTCTTTCAGGCCTTGCCTAAATCTTCGGGCTAGTTCTCCATGGGCTGTGGCCTCTTCGAACATCACACCATGACATTTGTCGGTCTTGTACGACGTGTTCACCCTGTTTGCTTTGTCAAACCTTTTGTATCCTAGTCCAGTCTTTACTTCTTTATCTAGGGCAGGTACCACTGGTTTCATTACATAAACATATATGCAGGCGTAGCTGTACGGTAAGATGTTTGCTTCCCAACCACTTGGTCCCGAGTTCAATCTTACTGCATGACGTCTTTGGTAAGTGTCTTCGATTATAGTTTCGGGCTTGCGAAAGCCTTGTGAGTGGATTTGGTTGACGAAAATTGAAAGAAGCCTGTCGTGTGTGTGTGTGTGTGTGTGTGTATGTGTGTGTGTGTGTGTGTGTGTGTGTGTGTGTGTATATGCATGAATGTATGTATAGATGTATATATACATGTGTGTCCCACCACCGCTTGACAGCCGGTGTTGGTGTATTTACGTCCCCTTAAACTTGCGGTTCGGCAAACGATACCGATAGCATAAGTACCAGGCTTCAAACGTATTGGAGTCGATTATATATTCATGCATACATACATATACGTATGCATTCTTGTAGGTATATGAATATGCATGTATATATGTGGATAAACACACGCATACACGAAGAGAATTAGAAACTCATATTTTTAGTATCGTGACCCCACTCGGAAAATAATTTAATAAGTTAATTACTACATTTGCAGTAAAAAGAATTAGTATTATGATAATTCTCAAAGGCGAGAGAGGCGCAGATTAATTAACTGAGCTTAAGCTGTGAGGAGTCAATGAGATCTTTAGAACAACAACTCCGAATATGTTTCGTTCTTACTGGACCTATTCAGCAAAGCATTGTTATTTGTACAAATAGGACCTTAGAATGACTAAGAATATACAAGATTTTTAGTAATAAAGCAGTCACTGATTCTTGATAGCAAATAATTACATTGACAATTTCCTCGGGATGCCTGCTTCAGAAACAACATATAGTAAGCTGGAAACTAAAGTAGTTAAAGAATGAAATCTCTACAAAATACTTAATCAATTAAAGTTAAGTGACAATCGTATTCCGAGACTTTGATCCGTATTTTGTGCATGAATACAGAACGAAATGTTGCCTGATGTTGGCGATTCTATTGCGTGATGAGCGGAGCCTGGAGCAGAAATGTTTTCAGTTTGAAAAGAGGTATCCATAAAATTTTAAATCTGCTTGTAGAGTCTATTAAAGTTTGAAAATTAAATGTATTTTAATCAGCTGAGGCTGTGTGGTAAGAAACTTGTTTCCCAGCCATATAGTTCCGGATTCAATCCTACTGCTGGCACCTTGGGGAAGTGTCTTCTACTATAGCCTCGAGTCGAACAAAGCCTTATGAGTGGATTTGTTAGACGGAAACTGAAAGAAGCCCGTCGTATATATATACATGGATGTATGTATGTGTGTGTGTGTGTGTGTGTGTGTGTGTGTGTGTGTGTGTGTGTGTGTGTGTGTGTGTGTGTGTGTGTGTGTGTGTGTGTGTGTGTGTGTGTGTGTGTGTCCTTGTGTCTGTGTTTGTCCCCATCACCGCTTGACGGCCGATGTTGATATATTTACATCCCCGTAACTTAGCGGTTCGGCAAAATAGGCCGATAGAATAAGTACTAGACTTAAAAAGTCCTGGGCTCGATTTGTTCGACTAAAACCCTTCAATGCGGTGCTCCAGCATGGCTGCAGTCAAATGACTGAAACAAGAGGAAGAATAAAAGTATTTATTCTTTTACTTGTTTCAGTCATCTGATTGTGACCATGCTGGAGTACCGCCTTTAGTCGAACAAATCGACCTCAGGACTTATTCTTTGCAAGCTTAGTACTTATTCTATCGGTATCTTTTGCCGAACCGCTAAGTTAAGGGAACTAACTGTCAGCTGTCAAGCGATGGTGGGGGACAAACAGAGACGCACAAACATATATACATATATATGCGATGGGCTTCTTTTAGTTTCCGTCTACCAAATCTACTCATAATGATTTGGTCGGCACGAGGCTATAGTAGAAGACATTTGTCCAAGGTGTCACGCAGTGGGACTGAAACCGGAACCATGTGGTCGGGAAGCAAGCTTCTTACCACGCAGCCACCTCTATGCCTATATACATTTTGTAGAAATGGAACACCCATTTGTATGTTGTTGTTGGCACTCCGTCGCTTACGACGTCGAGGGTTCCAGTTGATCCGATCAACGGGACAGCCTGCTCGTCAAATTAACGTGCAAGTGGCTGAGCACTCCACAGACACGTGTACCCTTAACGTAGTTCTTGGGGATATTCAGCGTGACACAGTGTGACAAGGCTGGCCCTTTGAATTACAGGTACAACAGAAACAGGAAGAAAGAGTGAGAGAAAGTTGTGGTGAAAGAGTACAGAATGGTTCGCCACCATCCCCTGCCGGAGCCTTGTGGAGCTTTAGGTGTTTTCGCTCAATAAACACTCACAACGCCCGGTCTGGGAATCGAAACCGCGATCCTATGACCGCGAGTCCGCTGCCCTAACCACTGGGCCATTGCGCCTCCACACCCCCCACTTTGTTTTGTATTCAAACATTAAATAAGCGTTAGTATAGTTCTTTCTGCAGTAACTAAATACTAATGATTTGAGCTTCATGTACCCAAAAAGATTTATCTTCATCCAGCACCGAACCATTTATACCACCTGTTAATGTTACTAGTAGCTAACTACCATTTGTGCACATAGTGGTTAACAATCCTATTGCAGTCATTTTGACGGATATCTGTTCGGGCTGGGGTCTTCAGCAGGCTTCAGAAACCTATTTTTCCGGACACAGCAACTAGCTTGTGATGTGTAGATTTTATCGGGGATTTACATTCTGAGAAACGACACAGAGGCATAAGTCCTTACACTAAGCATTATTATATTGTTTACAGAGTTCATTTGTGAGAAGTATATGTTCCAGCTGCAAAGCTGTGAGAATGTCTTATTTTAATAGTATATATCTTCAATACTATGTGTTACATATATGTATGTATGTATGAATGTATGTATGTGTGTATGTACGTAGAGATATGTGTGTTTATCCACACGTATATAAGTATAAGTGTGTGTTATTATTTGTATACATATGAACGTCTGGCTAGATATAAACGTATGTATTTAGACATTTGGCATATTTATATATTTTGTTACTATAAATCATATCTATGCTGCTGCTCTTGTTATTGTTGTTGGTGGTAGTGGCGGAGGTGGTGGTGGTGGTGGTGGCGTATGTGTAAGTATATGCATAGGGATGTGTGATGATTTAAACGTCAAGGTCCGCATTCTAAAGACAGAAACTTAAAATATCTTAATTGCATCACATTTTATTATTATTATTAGTCTTTACGCTCAAACCAACAGACTCCAGATAAAACTCATAACAACAGAAGCAGAAGCTACAACCTTATATGATAAATGACCAGATTTGCGACCATTTAGTTTACTTGCAAAACTCACAGAGATCTCTGGCGGAGGAACAGAGAATTGTAAAACAAAGCATTCAACCTTTAAAATGCATTACAAAATAATTGTACATTAGCAGTATCAACACCATTCTACACAGGAAATATTCATTTCATATTCCCATTAAATAGTGCCTTGTGATAGAAGCAAAAGTGGAAGGAGCGTTACGCCCTTAGAATAATTGCGTAAGTCAGATAAGTTTAAAGTTGTTTCTGAAAATGTATAGTGGCAGGATGTGTGGGTTTCGATCTTATCAAAACATAAACCTGTTTCTGCTCTGTTACTGGGTGTGAAGATATTTGTAAGAAAAGACCAGGTCGAATATCAGTATATGATAAAAAGGACTCAACTCCCTACGCCCTTTTACACCGGTAAACATAGACAGAACACCGACACAGATCCAGACATCAAAACACGTAGAAATATGCAGACGCATACAAATATACATATATTGACGGACTTCGTACAGTTTTTCACGAGTCAAATTCCTTTCACAAGGTATTGATATATATACATATATCTTTTACTTGTTTCAGTCATTTGACTGCGGCCATGCTGGAGCACCGCTTTTAGTCGAAGGAATCGACCCCAGGACTTCTTCTTTGTAAGCCTAGACTTATTCTATCGGTCTCTTATATATATATATAAATATATATATGTGTGTGTGTGTGTGTGTGTGTGTGTGTGTGTGTGTGTGTGTGTGTGTGTGTGTGTGTGTGTGTGTGTGTGTGTGTGTGTGTATGTGTGTGTGTGTGTGTATATATATATATATATATATATGTTATGTCTCAAGCTACTGCTATCTAACACCTTCGGATGATCTCTAGTCAACACTCACTCGACAGGTACTCAACTCCTTTAGACTACCTCATTTTATATATCTTGGGCGATCCTACTTCTTCGCTTGGGGGCGTCGACACAACAATATATATAAACCATTACCAAAATAAGTAGTTTAATTTTTCATTCTACTATATGTCTTTTTTGTTGGTGGTGGGGGGCGGAATAACCTTGTAATTCCTTAATAATTTTTCATTTTATGCTATTTTTCTGATATTAGTCTCCTGTTTCATTATTGTTATATTTCAATATTAAATATAACAATATAATGTTTACTCTACTTAATACATTTAGTATTCGTTGTCAAGTTATTGGCAAAGGCATTCGCGCGCACACAACAGAGCGAAACATTGTATTGCACTCGTTTTGGTTTCTGGTTGGAGGATAGCTTCCCCTTTCTTCCACGAACAGGGACCTAGAAAATATCCTCGGTATTTTGTCTCTTTCAAAAGACAAACGAAAAATATTCCACGCATCAAGCAAATATTGCACGTATCAAAAGAACGATGTCACGCCTCACCTTTCACCCCTACCCCACCCCACAGTAATCAGTTAGAGCATCCGTGATGTCTTCAAACGCTAAACCTCATTATCACGGAGGATCTCTCATGACGAACGCACACCATTAACATACCTAGGACCCCATCGCAAAGACTCACCTTTCACCGCAGTATCAGAAAAGGCTTGAGTATCTAATAATAATTGACTCTTATAAAACTTTAGTAAAACCTACAATAGATTGCTTCTCCTGCATCTGGAGCGGTATTGCATGGTCACTGCTCCTTCTTTCAGACCTAGCAAGATACACACGCACACACACACACACACACACACACACACACACACACACACACACACACACACACACACACACACACACACACACACACACACACACACACACACACACACACACACATATATATATAATTATGATTAAGGGCATAGAAAAAGTCTAACCTATATGCTGAAAAGAAGCTCTAAATCGTCCAACCACTTTAAATCATCACAAAATTACACACGTGCTGAAATCGAGGGAGAAAGCTACAGTATGTAGTTGAAAGATGCACATGTTTTAAACAGGTATCGTTATTTTTCTTGTTTTTTTTTTTCCCTGCACATTTCATTGATAAAGGATTCACCCTAAAGCTTAATCTACTTGTTCTTTTTTGTTTGTTTTGGCGTACAATTCCCTCTCTACAGCTTTTATGTCATGTTGTGTGGGGGTGGGGGTGTGCGTTCATATTTTCTTTATCATCTTTTGAAATTTTTGCATTCCTCTCAAGTCGTCCAATTGTCTGTCTCTTATAACCTTTGTTTCATTTGTGTAATCTCTCTCTCTCTCTCTTTCTCTCTCTCTCTCTCTCTCTCTCTCTCTCTCTCTCTCTCTCTCTCTCTCTCTCTCTCTCTCTCTCTCTCTCTCTGGTCACATGTGTCCGGCTACTGCTTCCTTTCTTATCTTGGCTACTGCCAAGCTCGCACGAACTTTCTTCTCTCTTCCTTTCAGTTCGTCACATCACAGCGTTCAGTATACATATATATTTTTTCACGTCTGGCCTTATAGCCCTTCTTGATTATTTTCACTGATTCGTTTTCCTGTCGTGTTTTCTGTTCGCCACTACATTCCTCCGCATTACAAATTTAATTTGTTTCCGCGGGAAGAACCATTCTAATAATGCGTCCTGCCCTAACTCTTCGAAACGCTTAGTTTTAGAATGGTAGCAGCTGGTGAAGGAAATGTTCTCTATGTGGCCTGTGTGTTTTCTGTGCTCCGTTTATGTTCTGCTTTTCATTTTGTGACGTCCTGTACCCAGATATGCATCTATATATACATGTAGATGTAGGTATGTACATACATGTACGTATATATGCATATACTCAAATATTATTCGTATTATTATTATTATCATTATTATTATTATGATTATATATATATATATATAATCAATTGTAACTTTTGTAACAAATATTAACTTGTACATCCAACTTAACTTGGTTGTGTTTCTTCTGCCAATATAATCTATGGTATATGAGATGACTTCTTAGGACGGATTACCGCAGCTTACGGCTTATAGAACAATACATAGAAGTTAAGTTGGATGTACAAATTACTATTCATATATACATACATACATACATATGTTCACGTGTGTATATGTGTGTGCGAGTATAGATAGCAGTTTTATCGATAAGATCCATTTGCTGTCACTACACTTTCTGTTGTTTCAGAATGACCTGTAACCAATCGCGCTGTTAAAGTTAGTAACAGAGCCTTTGGCAATCGCTTGTCAAGGTCAATAACACCATTATTATTCTGGAGGAAGAGGAGGAGGAGGATATTGTCTATAACCGAAGGATGATATCATTTTTGTGCATTTTCTATAACTGAAAGATGATATTATTTCGTGCAAGAAATATATAATTTGAACGCGCTTCAACATTTATATGAATGCACCCCACTATATGGTAGGAAAATAAGAATATGAACAGGAAATATATTTTAAAAGTCACTAGCAAATTACATAACAAACACAAGACACAGCAAAAAGCACACTGATTTTTTTACTGTATATTTTTCTAAAAATTTAAAAAGAAAAAGCAAACGTCTGGTGAACTGTTTTGTATTAAATTACATTCTAAAGTATTTTACTTCGCTGGCTAAACAAAACTGAGAGTAATCTGCCATAATAAACAATGCACATCTGTTGACCTATACAAAAAATGTAGAACTATCGAACATACGTATCAAGAAAAAAAAGATACCGACATAAAAGTAAAATGAAACGTGGAGTTAATTTTTTAAGTATTGAAGGTAAAAATAGTATAAAATAGAAAATAAAGAAATTATACAGTAAGAAACACTCAAGTTTATAATCACCTGAGACTGAACTTTTGCATAACAGTTTATGACATTCCTGACAATAATTTGAAGGATAAGTTCCTGACAAAAACGTCCGTTACTAGAACACCTAAAACGTGCAATATATTGCTTTATATTGGCGGGAGAAAATAGCTTTTACTCATTTGTCCGAAGCTTTTGATATATTACCGACATCCTTTCTGCTCAGTTGTAGTATAAAGAAAGTAGAGACGTTTTCGACTCATTAACTTTTATGGTACTTTTGAGAATCGGCTTCGGTATTATATTTTCTTATTTTGGCTTTTCTATTGTCTTCTTTTCACTGGGCTTAGCTTTTAATTCACTGGTTCCTGATCTCTGACCCTCGGTTTCTTAGGAATCCAACAAAGTTACACTCAAAATATAAAAGTCTGCACTGTAAAATGTATAATTATTCTTACATGTCTTTCAATTGAGAAAACCAACTGGAAATAAATGCTTGTTATCAGTTGATAAAACTGGCTTATTAAACAGACACATATTTCGAAAACCTGCTATTCAGAAAAAAAATTCATTTAATAAAAGGAGTTCTTGGTAGTGAAATGTTTGGGAGCTACTGGTCTAATTTGTACTTTCTTAAATTATTTTCTTACACAAGAAAAAAACAAATTGTTTCGTTGCTTTAATCAGTTATCATTTACTTTCTTCCTGATATTTCAGTAGAGCATTTATGGTTTCCTTGTTATAGTTCTATATTTGTAAAATACTTAATTTAGGTGGGCTGGGTGATTGGTAAGTTCAATGTATACCATTCTTTAGGAAATGGATTTGCACTAATGAGTAGTTTACTGGTTTTCAAATTTAGGATCTTCGGTTCATTTAGCTTCTAATTTATTACACTGAAGTTGTAGTCTATCAGTGGAGCGATGTAATGCATATATTACCTTATTTCTGACATTGAGTTCCGTATGCTAATATCAGTCTTTTGCCTTTCATCCAGCTCGGGTCAATTATAGAGCCACTTCCATGGGTGGTGTTGTTCTAATGTTCTAATTTCAATGTATAAACCTTAATACCTAGAGTTTCATTTAAATCGCTTGATTATAGAGTTATCGTTAAGTACATTTTTTTAATATCTGATTCACTTTGACATAAGAAGTTTCAAATGAAGTGCTCTCGTTGATCCTATCTGGTTACCATCTCTAAAATAAGTACTTTAATTTTTCATTCTACTATGTATCTTTTTTTTTTTTGACAAAATAATATTGTACTTCCTAAGTAATTTTTCATTTTATGTTATTTTTCTTATATTAGTCTCCTGCTTTTCTATTTTGTTAAATAAGGATAGGCCTTTGACGTTTTGTTGTATTTTCATAATTTTTTCCCTATGTTGTTTGGTGGGCTTAACTGAGAGGTGATTTATTCTTTTAGAGTCGAACCCATTTCCTCGATTCTCCCAATGAGGCAGGTTCGTTGAGTACTTATGATCAGATTTACTACTGTAAAAAAGAATATCTTGGAGCTATGTTTAGTTTGTTTATTTATAGCTAAAAGACATATTTTCGCTGATCCATGTTGATTTTAGTCATAGTCAGTTCCTGTACATGGTTTATTGCTTCTATTATTTTCTTCATTGTTAATTATATTTCTTCTGTTAAGTTGTGTCCACTGAACGCATTTCCCTCCAGCTTTATAACCAGGCATCTCATTATTCATTACATGGGGAAAAAAAGCAATATTACGAAATCTATCGATTAGACTACTATCAGTGGAATTTGACTTGTTTGGAAATTAACGATACATCAGCAGATATAGAGTGTAACAAAAAGCTTTAAGCCGTAACACCCGTCACACACACACACACAAACACACACACACACACACACACACACACACA
>NC_068983.1:119145204-119150605 GCF_001194135.2 Octopus bimaculoides
ACACACACACACACACACACACACACACACACACACACACACAGAGCGTCCCTTATACACATACTCATGCATACACATATACGCGAAAGACTGAGCGCGTGTGAATATACATGTGACGTGTGCATTCGTAAATTTTTACGTATGTTACAATGTGTATGTTTATGTGTGATATATGCTGTTATGAGATAAGTAAAATAGCTGATAATGTATGCATTCATTTGTCTTACGCAGTCCTTTCCGCTAAATATCTCTTCATATATATGATGCAATCAACTTGCAGAAATGTTGAACATTCCCCCTTCTATATATTTTTAAGAGGAAATAAAACTGTCAGTATCCTTATTTAAACATCACATCGGAAATTAGAATATCTGGGGTAACAGTTAACCAGGACGTTTTATCTGCGGTTATAGCATCCTGAACAGAAACTCTTATGGTTATATAGTCCACCAGATCAAACTAGAGTCTGCTAAAAATATTGACAGAAACCTTATACTGCTATTCTAGGCCCAAACACATAACAGACACTGTATAATTCAAGACTTAAAAGTTTCATATCCTTCATTAAATATTTTTATTATGGTAATACATTTAATATACACAGCTCATATTAGGCTGTTACTTCCAAGAAACTACTATTATATAAATCTATGAGGCGGCGAGCTGGCAGAATCGTTAGCATACAGGGCAAAATGCTTAGTGGTATATTGTCCGTCTTTACGTTCTGAGTTCAAATTCCGCCACGGTCGACTTTACCTTTCATCCTCAGGAAGGTATAAAATAAAGTACCAATTGATCACTCGTGTCGATGTAATCGATTTACCCCTTTCCCAAAATTGCTGGCCTTGTGCCATGATTTGCATCCGATATACAAATTTACTGTCTCTGTTATAAAAAGAACTTCAGAGACACACAGACATTAATGAAACCTCTACATGGTTGCTAGAAATAGCTTGACATAGCTGCTAAATCCCTCTCAAATTATACCCACAATCATTAAATAAAAAGAGAAACGCGCTGGACAATGAAAGACAGGATTATCACAGCCGGAGGGCCTTTGATCATAAATCTGCTTCATCAGGAATGACTTGGAGCAAAACAACAACAACAACAATACCAATAGCAACAACGACAATAACAAAAACAACAACACTAACAACAACAATTTCAGCGGCACGAGTAAATGAGGTGGTTTCTTATGTAATCGCTTGATCTGAAAGAGACAACCGCCAAACTTTTCCTATATCGCATCCTATTGTCATCAAATAGACAGGACACTTGATAATGTAATACTAAATAGTCCATATCTAAATGAAGGTCGAGATGGTCACGGCTGCAATACCTTTGATCATAGATACGTCTGTTCCCTCAGAGCAGACTTAGGGCTAAACAAATTCTGCGACTAGTAGATTAGTAACTAACTTTGATCATAATTTGAAAGATAAATATATTCCTATGCCATGAACTTTTGACAATAAAATTTGAAAAGAACTTCATGATAAGTATTGAGTTAATAAATGATAAAGTTGACGAATTGGCAGTATCGTTAGAAAGTTGAAGAGCATGAATTACATTATTAATTCCGACTCTGCGCTCTAATTTCAAAACCCACCAAGATCACTTTGTTTTTCATCTTTCAGGGATCGATAAAAAAGTACTAATCCAGGACGGTGGAGTGGCAGAGAGGTTAAGTATCGGATGAGATGTCTTACGATGTCTGTTTGGTCCTTTACTTTCCAACAGTAATGTCTACAACACTAGTACCAAGCTGTATCACCCCAAGTCGGCAGCCTTTCCTTCGGATATACATCGCTAGCGTAGAGAAGGAACCTTGCGACTGCAAGTCTTCCTAAAAAGTCTCGCCTAGGCCTGCACAAACATGTGCAGATATCTGGTCAGTAATGACCGATGGTGGTCTTACATCAATAAATGATGACAATGTATGCAGAATCAGTATTTCATATTGTTCTTTTCTATACTTTTGATTTGTTTTAAGTAAAATTATTGTTGGTTAAGGTATTCTTAGAAAATCAGCAAGTCTTTTATAGTTAAATTATGATTTACTTTAGGTAGTGGAAGTTGTATTTAAGTGCAACAGCAAAACAACAATCTGCATCAAATTTTGCCAAAAGCTTGACGACATCTGCTCAGAGGCCTACGCAAATTTTCAAAAAGTTTTCATCGTTCTCGACACAATCAAGATCTTGTGAAACTGATTCGACGATTTCCCCCCACAGCTACACGCTCATCTGCGATGTTTTTCTAAATTCTGCTAGTTGCAGAAAGTGCGTCCCAGACAGTTCGTCAATATCGACATTTTTCCGGCCATCTCGGAAACGTCTGAACTACTCATACACTTGTGTGCGGTTCATACACTCCTCTCCATCCACTTTCTGCAACTTTGCGTAGGCCTCTGAACAGGTGCCGCCATGACAACTTTCTCTGTCATGGTCAATGCGACGATCACATGCTACACACGTTCTTTCTAAGCACTGCTGTAAACAGTGGAAGTTAGTTAGAACGTTAAAACTGAGTGTGCATGCACAGCGGTGTTCAAGGTCAATCTTTGCCAAGCGGCTTCGCTCTGAAGACTTTAGCTTTGTTATTATGCCAACAGTCTTGATACTTATTGATCAGACCTCGTACATATTAAAATTTAATGACTTATTCACATAGTAAACTACAAAATTATATATTTCAGATTTTTTAGTGTAAAAAAAATGAGTTGATAGTCTTGGCAATATATTTTTCATTAAAAAGTTCTTAATTCTGTCACATTAGTAAGATTATTCAAATATGTGATTCATTCTTACTCCTTTACACTTTTGAAAATAAACACTCTTGAGAGTATGTAATCATGAGTGAAAAACACCTGCACAAAGCATTTTTTACATTTGGAAAAAAAGACTTCAAAGAATTATCTATCATCAAAATGCTATAATTGTAACTTTAAATGATCTTGTTTGGTGCCAACATGGCAAACAATATCACTTTTAAACGGTTCAGTAAACTACAAAAATTCTTCTTCAAGATTCAGATCTTTCGTATATAAATTGTCAAGATTAGCTAACTCTTTTAGAATCTGTTTGGGTGTAAACACTACTACTGATGAAGGAATCCCAATTCACCATTCATCTTTCGATAAGTTTTCTTCTTTCTGAGAGGACGAAAAGTTAGTTATTAATAATTGCAAGAAATGTTGAACTTTTCAATTTTAAGATGTTTACAATTCAACAAATGTATCAAGAAATCAGACCCGTAATTTTGCTTGTGCTGTCTTCAGTTGTTTTTTGCTCATAATTTCCATACTCGTTTTGCCCCTTTTGCTCACTATTTCCTGTTTTATTCCTGCTTCATCATGGTTGAAAGATGTCATCGAGCCTATTGTTGACACTATCCTAATTATTGATATCTGAAATGTCATCCAAAATTTGTTTTATTGCAGAAAAGCTGGGTAAATGTACTTTTGTTTAATCTACACGAGATTACTTCTCGGTTTTCACAATAGACCAATCCTTTTCACAATAGACCAATGAAGGCCACTACCATAAAATACAGTAGAGGTGAGAACCCACCGACAGGTGCAGACAGAAAAATGTGTACAGGTATAAGGTAAATGGGTATTTGTTGATAAAATTCAATTGCGCATTTTCCAATCAAATTTAGTGAATGAGCAAAACATGGAGTGTAATCGGCAAACTCATAAATGACACTATGTATCATTCATGTGGTTGGCATTATCATATGAATACCATTTTCATTTTGAATATCGAGAAAGCTTTGAGTAATCTGTTCAGCAAGTTATGGGCTTCCAAAATTTGCAATAGGGTGTCTTAATATTATTGAAATTTGTGATATTTCGGGAATAGGCCTCATTTCTGTTCATTTACCTATGGTTTAAATTTCATTTAAATCAATGGGAAAAATTTTTCAGTGGGGGCTTGTGCCCCTCCCCCCAGGATCCTCTTTGATCAAAATGAATTATACTCATCTAAGTACTCTGGTTAAAGTAGTTTCAGAATATATATGGTTATGGGGGACTTTCTCCAAAACCCTAGAAAATTTTCAGTGGAGCGTTCGTGTCCCCCGGAGACCCCTTTGATCAAAATGAAATATACTTATCCAAGTACCCTGGTTAAAGTAGTTTCAGAATATAAGTGGTTATGGGGTCTATCTCCAAAACCCAAGGAGGAGTTCGATAACAGACTAACAAGCAGTCAGAGATTACTACTTTATATGTATAGATATGTTGTAATGAAACGACCTGACCCGCTATTAATAGAAAGGACAATAAACGTAGAAAATCCTCGTCAGCCGTGTTATAATTCAGAACCATTATAGTTTCGGTGCAAGAAAACAAAAGTCAATTCAACTGAAGAGCACCAGTGATTATAAACATCCTTAGAGCAAAAATACAGAACAGTACGAAGTCTTAAAAACGTGCGTGCACATGTATGTGTGTGCACGTATAAACACAGAAGACAGCGGCATAAGAATAAGATGAAACCCATTTCAAAGATTTAATATTATGTCCGATAGCGGTTGTAAATTTGATGATTTTATTTTGTTCGTCGTTTAAATTAGACGTATTTGAAATTTTGAAACACTGTATATTACTAAATCACTATATCATATTTGTGTCTTGTGTAAAATAAAACAGAAAATTATTTTTAGAAATGGTCTTATATGAGTTGCAAGATTTCTCGTGAAAAGGTACGAATATCTCAAATTCCCAATTATCATCTTCCGTTAAAGCAGACTTGATACTGATATATGAAACCAAACATGTAAATTTTCTGTTATAATTCCATTCGTATCTAGTATACCATTTTAGGAATGTCAAATAGGCACCAGTAATCGACTATTACTTTATATTATCGACCCCGTAACTATGAAGAGCAAAACTGAGTTCGACAGGATTTAACTTATAAAAAGCTCAGAAAAAGTGGCATCATTTGAAATGTGAATATCTAAATAACGCAGGAAAATATACTTCCAGAAGGAGGGGAAAGGACATAAGATCAGGCCTCCAAATAAAATATATGAGATAGACGAAAGATGGAAGGGATACTGGGAGCTGGCCACGGATTTGGGAAGTCTAGCAATTTTTCCACTTATAAAAACAACAAAAAGACCAGACTTAGTCATATGGAACACAGAACAGAGAATAGGAATCTTGCTAGAACTGACAGTACCATGGGAAGAAAACATCGACAATGCAGAGAAACGAAAGGAGAAGAGATATGAAAAACTAATCGAAGAGTGCACAGAACAGGGATGGACTGTCGAGTACTACCATCTGGCAGTGGGGGCTAGAGGCTTCATTGAAAGAAAATGACAACGCTATTCAAGAGAAGATTTGCGTTTTCAAACTCGGAACTGAGAAAACTGATAAGGAGGA
>NC_068983.1:119151177-119154084 GCF_001194135.2 Octopus bimaculoides
AACTGGATCCTAATCCACCAAGGGAAGGTATGTCAGAAGAAAGTAATTCAACAACGCGGGTTGATGAACCGTAAGACGTGTGGCCAGAACCTCCTGGAAAATAACCATAGCGAGGGACATTCCACAGTTGAATTAGAACAGTCACAAACAGTGAAAGAAGACATGCACCCAACACCAGAGCTGAAGACACCTCCGAAAGGAGGGGCCCCACCACGTCAAAACGGTAGAGGAGTAGGGGCCGAAACCGGACGTGGTTCCCCCTGATGATGTCTTGAGCTAACTGGATCCTATAAAGGAGCTGTTGTGGTAGCAGACCACGAAACATGGTTGAAATTCCCCCATGTCCTAAGTAAATGAAATTAAATGGGCTTCATGTTGAACAATAAAAGATTTATCCATCAAAATTCGAACTAGAGATTCAGACTGATGTAGATTTGTAACTGATTTCACAAAGCTTCACAAATGTTCAATATATGCACCGCCTGTGACATGACACACGTCAGATCGGTAGTCCAGCTCCAGACAAATACGCTGCAGCATATCTTGCGTAAAGTGATTCTCTGCTTGAGGAAGAGGGAGAATATAGAGCAGTCATTTCACACAGCCCTATAGAAAAAAATTACAAGGTGTCAAGTCAGATGAACGTGATGGTCATTTCAACAGCACATTGGCATTATCACTGGCATGCCCTATCCAAACTTAGTTTCTATAGATTTTGTTAAAATTTGAGATCATTTGAGCGAGAATTGGCTATTTTATTAGACTCCTAAATTATGTCAATTTTAGAGGGACCATAATAACTACCACACACATTTTGTACGACGCTCTTACCGATCCACTACCCTAATCAGGAATTTCTAATTCTCTATACTGTTTGTGCAACCAAACTAGGCGTTGTGCTTTAGTCCAAATATTACAAATATGATGGAGCGTTTCCATTACTGTTGCATGATTGAACAGATTTTTATAATTCTGAAAAGAGTGCTATATTGAAGTATATTGGGATTCATCTCAATTTTCAGAACCTTCTTCCTGAATAGTAGCGTTAGACTATCGTAGATACTGCCCAATGTAATGTAAATTAATTATTAAATGTGTCCTTTCTTCTTTTCCTTTTTTTTAAAAAAACAAAAAGCTAGCGGAGTGTGTTTCAACGATGATTTGGCTGCTATTTCTAGCAATTTAAGTATTGACATAAAGGCCTCATCATTGATTCGTGACAGTACATGTAAGAAGTATATGTGGTGTACTTAATAGAGATGTGTATTTTTTCAGTGGACTGTATCCACTACTAGGTTCCAGTTACCAACCCATACTAACTTCACTTACATTATTAATGATCCTTTATGTCATTACTAAACACTGTTGAATTTTCAGATAAATATACTATAATTATTTTGCTTTCGAACAACCTCTGCGGCCCGCCGCTACTTCTGATGATTACCTTCGATTTCCGCTGACTTCAACTACACTAGACAATAAATAACTTTTCGTACACATTGAAAATGAAGCATTTCCCTTAAAATTTTTTACGATACTCAAACGATATGGCAAATACCTCATGCCAAATTCGCTGGTTCATTTTTAAAATGTAAGACTTTATAAAAACAGTTATTCGGTCAGGATATATTATTTATACCCGGTCTGATAAAAACACATAGACACATAGCTGCTGACCGTCTCCTTCAAAAGATATACACCTGTACAAAATTCCGGTTAACTAAGTACAAGACTGCAGCTTACAATTGGAACATTTTCATAAGTTTGTTGTAAACGTCGATGTTTGTTTTCAGACTTTTAGGTAACCCTTGTTTCCTACATTCTAAGTAATCTAAAGCTTTCTTTTCACAAGCTTTAAGTTGCACTGGTGGTTGAAAAAATTGCAAATGTGTGTCATATATGATGCATGGACGCCAGGGAAATATGTCCTGTGTAGCACATGTGATACACACAGTGCAGGAAAATGGTTAAGATTAGTCGACTTTAACTTCCGTTAATGTATATGATCCACAGATCATCAAAGAAATTTATTTGCAGTAGCTGTGTATGTTCATTTACTGAGTTCGAAACCTTAGAGGGGTCTATTTTCCTCTTTCCGGGATTCAGGAAATAAGCGACGAGTTCTTACTCACTTACGAGATGGGTGCTGAAAAATTTCTGGTTTTAAGTAAAAGAAAATACAGGAGTATCAGTTATGATTTTATTCAACATATTCTCTTCTCAGATACACACACTTCTTGCAGTGGTCTTTCAGCTTTTCTAAGCCCCGTAGAAGAGCTCGGAAGGTTGCGCCTCCAACCAAGCCTTTCACGACAACCTCAAAACCAGGAACTTTTCAGTACCCCATCGTAAACGATAAAATCGATAGATCACCAACGAAATTTTACTTACTGACTTCGAAACCTCAAAGAGGTCTATTTTCGTTTTTCCGGGATCCAGGTAATAAGCGACAATTCCTTACCCACTTAAGTTTGTAGCCGTATCCCAACCTCAGAAATTCATATAATATTTTCAACGAGGTTAATGAGAAATGCCGCAACAATAAAGCACTGAACCAAGTGCATTGGCGTATCCATTTACGTTTCATACTTCTGCACTTTGAATTCAAATCCCGCCAGGATCGAATTTACATTTCCCCCTCATCCATTAAGACCATAAACAAAATGCCACATGCCATGTACCTATTTAAAACAAAATTAATCTGGTGGGCAATCAAAGAAAATCAAAGTTTTGTTTTGGCTTTCCTACATCTGTATTCACGGATAAAGACGTAACGCAAAAATTCAAAAGTACGAATCAGCTAATTGCATACACACACACACACGCACACACACACACACACGTACACACACATACATACATACATACATACATATATATATATATATATATATATATATATATATA
>NC_068983.1:119154440-119159010 GCF_001194135.2 Octopus bimaculoides
TATATTTATATATATATATATATATATATATAAATACACACACATATATATACATACATACATATATATATATGTAAATATGTATTTATATATGTATATATATATATATATATATATATATATATATATACATACGTGTGTGTGTTTGTGTGTGCGCGTGCGCGTTCGTGTGAATGTGTAACTGTGTGGTTGTATATTTGTGTGATTATTCTGTCTCGATGTGCGTTTCTGTCTATAAATGCGTGTGTCTGCGTGTACACGCACGTGCAAATATATTTTTGTAAGTTTACATATATGTATGTATAAGCATAAATACACACACATACATACATACATACATACATATATACATATATATATATATATATATATATACACACACACACACATCTCACACACACACACGCACACACACATATAAACTTGTAAGTGCTTGTGCGCGTTTGAGTGTAAATAGGTATTCATGTACATACTGTTCTATGTATAGTTATATTAAGTGCAAGTATATGAATATACACATAGATATACGTGACTACTATTACTATTACTGCTGCTGCTGCTACTATTACCACTACTACTACTACTTACAGTACCTCACTGAAACACTCACTTAAAAATTCAGCTCCTATTAACGGAATATACTTTCTATCTTACTGCTGAGATATCTCCTGTAGATCAACAAAAAACTCGCAGAACGCACCATTCTTTTGAAGTATTGCCAAAATAGCAACTTCCGTTAATGATACAGAGTAGTCTTACTTCATCAAAAA
Source organism: Octopus bimaculoides (assembly GCF_001194135.2). NCBI lineage: Eukaryota > Metazoa > Mollusca > Cephalopoda > Octopoda > Octopodidae > Octopus > Octopus bimaculoides. The sequence goes on from NC_068983.1 coordinate 119,155,211, forward strand.
CTCTCCTAGCATCGTTGGTCTAACGGCTATTTTTGTAGCAAGTCGTGATATAAGAAAGAAGATAATATATATAAGATGTTCGTTTTTATTTGTGTTATATTCTTTCGTTTGTGTTTTATTTTATTTTATTTTAGTTATTTGTGTTAGGGATAAATTTGATATTTTCTTAAAATAATTACTTTCAGATACGCAATTTAATTGAGATGGTTAAAGAGATGGAACACAATAAAGGATAAAACTTCAAACTGAACGTCTAAACAGCAGGAAATGATCCATAGCCTGTATGTTTATATTTTCGTGACATAATTTAATAAGACATCAAGATCTAAAAGAAAATTTGGACTGCTAAACACATTGTGTGTTGATGTATTTATTTTATATAGTTTTATGGGGGTTTTTTCCCAGAAAGATTTGACTGGTGTAATCTCCAATGTTTGGCAGTTACCTACAGAATATTTTCGTTTAGACAGTACCATATAAATAACTAACCAGAATATATCTACATTAATCCTCCTACACAGCAACAGAATATCGAAGACTAAATGTTTTTAAATCGGCCAATTTCAGTTGAACAGGGATATATTTAAATGTTGTGTAAACTTTGAAAGTGCCATATAGGTAGTTGTTTCCGTTGAGATTGAAAACACTTCAACTTTGATTTAATCTATGGCTTCAACCTTCTTATCTCTACAAACAAAAATATATCAGCTTTAAATCTGTTTTAGTATGGACTTCTGTGGTATTAAAACCAACGCTAGGCTTACTGTCTAGATTTTCATTTTGTACTACGTAATAACGTTTTGGATTTTTTTTTCCTTTTCTATAGGGATCTGTATGTTTATATTTTAATCTTATTTAATAGTGACATTTGATGTTCATTTTTCAATTCTCGTGTGTCCCGCTATTCACGATTTGCTTATTTTTGCCCTGATCAAGTATTTTCGATGTTCTTCTATTATGATATTAAAGAGTGGTTCATTAATTTCTCTCGCACATGCTATTCCTCAAATAAAGAGGTTAATGAATGCGTAATATTTTTAAGCCGGTAAGGGCAGTCAATAGATAGAAATGGCAGAACACGGGATTATCTGTGGGTTCACTCTAGGTCAACCTATTCTGACAATTATCCCTTCACTATAAGAGAACTTTGCACCCAATCAACTCAGATCAATATTTTTATGTGTGAGAAATATAACACTGAAAGTAATTGGAGATGTAGAACGGTGAAATCTTTGTGAAACAAAGTAAAATATGTCTAAGAATGTAAATAATCCTTAGTATGAGGTCGTATGGGCTCATGGCTAGGGTGTTGCACTAACCATCACGGGATCGTGGTTCCTATTCCCGGGCCGGGTGGTATGTTGTGTTGTAGAACAAAAAACTTCATCTCACGTTGCTCTACGATCGCTTCGACATATGGCGTGTGGTACACTGTGAACTTGATGCAAAGAGTGAGTTAACGTACAGCACTCTAAATAAATCATTTGTGCCAGTTAAGAAATTACAAAACCGGCTTCCTTGGACGACGCGAGACTACCACTAATAAATCCTTAGGGTTCTATTAATATTTCATGAAACATTTAACCATAGTAACATGTGTTTTAGTATTGCATACACTAAATCTTTCCCTAGTATATCTTTCATTAAATTCATTGGTACACTGGAGTGTAACTACAGTATTTACAAACAACACTACTCTGCATCTAAACAAAATGATTACGATTTTAAAGAGACATCAATTTTAATCTTCGACGTCGGAAAGTTACTAATGTGTGTGTGTGCGTGTGTGTGTGTGTGTGTGTGTGTGTGTGTGTGTGTGTGTGTGTGTGTGTGTGTGTGTGTGTGTGTGTGTGTGTGTGTGTGTGTGTGTTTCTTCTTTGATGTATGTATATTCACATTTGTACATCTATTGAAATTATAAGGTGACCAGTGCTATGAAAATAATTCGAACTACTAGAACACAGCCATTGACACTCTCGAGAATTATTGTCAGATGTATATGCAGCTACTGTCGCGTCTAGCATTAGCCAAAACGACATTGATGGTATAGATGTAACTCTAATCAATTTAAGAACAGAATATATAGATATAATTACACATTTCGAACATTATGAAGGTGGAAACAAGCATAGCAACACATGTGCAGTTCTTATAAAAAATAGTAATATATCCAGTATCGTTAAACAGCGTCGAGCAGATAAAACACCAAACTAAACGTAAACAAATACCTTCTTTAACCATTTTACTATCGGTCCTGAAATAACAGATTAAAATATTTGCGTAAGCAGCGACTTAAAATCATAACAATATTCCAATAGCGTGACATGTAATTCTGACAAAACATTTTCTCTTCATGCTCTCTCTTCTCTTCAAAAAAATGTTTTGTGCGAAATGTGTAGTATCGTCAGACGGACCTGACTTAAACAGAAAGGTTCTGAGGATTTCCCAAATAACAGAATACAGGTATACCTCGGCTTACGTTATTTTGATTTAAGTCGTTCTTGATTATACGTCGGTTTTCAAAAATCAAGTTAAGTCATTTTACTCGATTTTACGTCTGTCCACCACAAATATTGGAATCGTAAAATCACTAGAAAACCGTTAAAAGCACATAAAATCATGTTACTGTACAATAAATAAGAATAAAAGCATATAAAATCATATTAAAATACGTACAGTAAATGTTAAGATACACACCATAAAGTAGTGTAGCTTAGTGAACGAAATCATGAAATCAGCTGTGTTGTCTTATTTATCGGTCTTTCGGAGCTCACATTGCACTGTACTTTCAATATCTACCGTTAGACATCGTTGTCACTCGTGATTCCCACGATTGTTTTGAATTCAAATTTGTTTACGTCTGTTTATCGGTTACTTTCTTATTCTTTGTGACTTTTGATTTGTGACTTTATTTTTGTGACTTTATTTTGTGACTTTATTGATTTGGGACTTTATTTTTTTGCCCCACCCCCCATGGCTCCTAAGAAAATACATAGTGAAAGTGCTAAGCGTCAAGAGAAAGGTGAAAACGTGGTAGTAATTGCACGATCTTTTGAGATGAGTCGGACAACTGTATCGACGAATGTACATAATGACAAGATTTTATCGCTTTCATAAATAAAGCGTCCGCGATGTATGGTAAACACTGCTAAATTGTATTTGTAAATTTAGATTACTTTTTTTTTACTGTACTATATTAGAAAATAATATTATTTGTTTGTAAGCTTAAGATAGGTTTTTATTAACCATGTGTTATTGAAAATGCATTCATAAATAAAGTACAGAACTGGGATTGGTTTTTATCGGTTTAGAGACAAATAAATTCGGACTAGGCTAGCCTAGAGACAAGTTAATTCGACTTAAGTCGTTTTTCGATTTAAGTTATGTCTCCTGGAATCAATTAACGACATAGGGTGAGGTATGACTGCATAATGAATAAACCGGAATATTCGTTCCTTATTCCATATATTCTTTTCTACTCTAGGCACAAGGCCCGAAATTTTTGGGGAGGGAGCTAGTCGATTAGATGGACCCCAGTACGCAACTGGTACTTAATTTATCGAACCCGAATGGATGAAAGACAAGGTCGACCTCGGCGGAATTTTAATTCAGAACGTAAAAACAGACGAAATACCAATTTCTTTATTGCCCACAGGGGGCTAAACATAGAATGGTACAAAACAACTGATTGGGATCAGTAATGCGAATGGTTTACATAAAATATGACTTTAAAAATTATATAAAATATAAAAAATCGAATGATATTAACAGTACGTTAGACAACACAAATGAAGCGATGA
>NC_068983.1:119163206-119169317 GCF_001194135.2 Octopus bimaculoides
ATATCCTCGGTTTCCAAAGATTTTACTGAGTGCACTTGTGCAGTTTCAATGCTTTTTAAGTGTACCTCAATGGTACCGAATTTCTTGCCTCTTGCTAGATAAGTAATGTCCTGCCAAATGGGCTTTAGACATTTTTCAATTTTCTCTTCGCTCACACGCTCGATTTTCCGTTCTTTTTTACAATAAACTTTAAAAATAATTGTTTTTTTTTTTCTCTGCAAATAAAAATTCTTCTGGTGGTTGAACCTTGACAACACCGTTTTCAATTTTTAACATTTCTTTATACTTTAGCAGGTCACTTTTGTTTGTCGACAGCTGGCGGGTTCCACCTCCAGCCGCCGACGCGAAACTTCTTTTTTGTTTTTCTTCTGTTTGTAGGCTTTTTACATCAATGTTCCTTTTTGCAACAGTATAATTCGATAGTTTTGGAAATTCCCCTTCAGAGGAATCCGAAACATCTCCAAACAATAAACTTTCAATATTTTTTCCATCGGTTGACGACTCTTCGCCAGACGAAGATACCCTATTCGGCATCTTGCCAGCAATTAATGTTTCCCCCACAGGGGAAAACACACGATAGTTTTCGAACGAAGACTATCACACAAATAATTATAACAGGAAATAACACAAAAACAGTCAATAGAAACTTGCACTTACTATACAAACGCACTCAAATAATTACTAATAAATTCAAACTCACGGAGCCGTTATACCGCTAAGCATTTCAACCGGTGTCACACAGACGAATACCGCTAAGCATTTCGCCCGGCGTGCTAACGTTCCTGTCAGTTGCCGCCCTCCTTATTCCATACATTGATGTATTTTTTTTTTTTTTACTCTTTGATTGCTTTAGTCAGCGGTCATTCTGAGCCACCGCCTTGAAGGATTCTAATTCTTTAAAGCCGGGTACTTATTCTAGTGACCTTTTTTTGCCGAACCGCTAAGTTATGGGAACGTAAACAAACTAACAATGGTTGTCAAGCGGTGGTGGTGGGGACAAACAGAAACACACGAGTGGGGACAAACACAAACATACGATTGGGGTGGGGCTGAAAAGTTCCTGGCTTTAAGGGTGCACGAAAGGCCTAGTTGGAGGTCCAACCTTCCGAGTTCTTTTAAAAGGTTTAGAGGACCGCTGCAAAAATTGTAATTAAGTGATCTCCCTATATTTTTTTTTACCCAAATCCAGTAACTTTTCAACACCCCCTCGTATATACACGACAGGCTTCTTTCAGTTTCCATCAACCAAATCCACTCACAAACCTTTGGTCAGCCAAGGGCAACAGTTGAAGACACTTTCTCAAGGGGCTATTCAATGGGATTGAACCCGGAAACATGTAGCTGGAAAGCAACCTCTTTACCACACGGTCACGCCTGAACCTATAAGAAGAATCAATGTTCCATCTTGCGCCATAGGATCATAAGGCTATTTTCCCGGATTCTGTGGCATATAAAATTATCCCCACCCCAGTCGCACGCATGGTCACTCATTTTTGCCATTTGAGTGGATTAGATCTGGAACAACACGAAATGAAGTATTTTGTTCAAGAACACGACGTATCGTCCGGTCCAGGAATCGAAATCACAATCTTACGATCATAAGTGCAACACCACATCAATTAAAGCGCGTGCCTCTATGCACACAACTGCATCCTAAGACTCTTAATAATGCTTTATTTTCAACATCGTTAAATAAAGCAATTAAGCTATTTTCTGAATACTGTGTCATGAGTTTCTTCCATATATTCTTATTGGTGGAGTATTCAGTTTAATTTTCATTTGGTGTTTTGAAGTATTGTTTAGTCGTAAGAACTTCCAGAAACTCGACTTAATGAAAGATGAGAATGCTTTGACGTGTGTAGAAATTGCACAGACTGGCAATGAAACGAACACAAATGTTTATTAAATGAGTTTAATATTGTTTATAGATAATTATTCATACTGTTTAATGTTATTTATTTTAATCTATAAGTATTATATTAATTTAGTAATCTGTAAGTAATTCATATTTTGCGAGTTAATTTCTCGATGCTTTGCCGAATCTAATTCGGATATGTTATGTTCTACGCTAATGACAGGAGACAATATCGGGGCAACCAAATTTCTGTGGAAATGGTTGAATACGTTTTGGTTCTCGAGGTTCAGTAATATATGAATGGTGCTCAAATTCATCATAATATAAGTATAAAAAGTTTCCATTGTCAAAGTACATACTGTTCAGTTTCGAGCTAAAAATATAGTTCGAAATTTTATGAACTTACATATCTTCCTGCTAAAATCTGAACCGTTAATTTGTAATTACGTGCATAAATAGTTGCTGCGCACGCGTGCGAGCATGTGTGTGTTTGTGTGTGTAAAATACTTGCTTCTACTTAAGGCAGAAGACCAGTAGTTCATGGAAATGGGTTAATCGATTATATCAACACTAGTGTTTCACTGGTAATTTATTTTATCTATCCCGAAAAGTTGGAAGGCAAATTTGACCTCGGCGGGATTTGACCTCACTACATAAAAGGTAGAAAGAAATATCGGAAGATATTTTTTGCGAAGCACTCACGATTCTGTCATTCCGACAGATATTGTGGAATGATGTCCTAATCCCATTCTTTCATTTCTGGAAAGGATTTTAACTCAACACTTGAAGATAGTGGAATACAATGTGATTGCTGCTTACAGAAGACAACAGTAATCTGTTTTAGTTCCTATTTACAACCGTTTAGATAGGTTATTGTGAGATAAATATGTTAAGCAGGGACGCATAGCAAAATTAATAAAACACTAACTCTTGAATCAGTAAGATGGATAGTTTTAGAAAGAGGAGATATGTACATAAGATAACGGAATATACCAAGTGAAACGGATGTTGTCTTTGAATGTTAGTTGATTTGTTTTGCATTATTCCATCGGGCGAACATACTCGACAAATGAAACCCATGCTTTGGTAATATATACTTTCAACCGGGTGATCCATACGAGTTTTAGTAGAATCACTGAAGAAATGTATTCAAAATATGCCAACTTCCAAATATCTCCTTAAATATATATTTATTTTGTCATTAGCGGAAATATAGTCTTTAACGCAAACATTATTAGTCATAAATAAAAGTAATAATGATTGAAATAAAGGGAAATAAATTATGATGTCAATAAATGTTCTTAATTAATATATTATTCCCCTGTTGTGTCCATAAAAAGAATCAAACTCGGTATCCTTGGTCGCTAATGTGGTGTACATTTGTGAATTCATATTCCCAAGTTGCCCATGTCAATCTTATTCTTTCTTTGATATATCGGTTGCATCAGTTACAACTGTGAATAATTTCTGGCACACAGCCCAAACAGTTTATTCGGGGCTACTTTAGTCAGAATAGTTATAATTCAATAATTTAGCGCTACTTACACACGCATGTTTAAAATTATTTTTATACCTAAAAGTCTGATATGAATAAGAAAGATTTTCTAACTAATCTTTCTTCATATTCCGGTCGGTTCAGTTATTGAGATCCACTGGCCTGCAATAAAACACAATAATATTCTTTGCATATTCTTTGGGATAAATATAATAAAGAATGGGACGTTTTGTGATTCCCGTATTCTGATCGTTTTATTATAAGTACTTCGTACAATATTTAGAGAAACAGATTTTTGCTAGCGGTATATTCGTGTTTATGTTTCTACACAAAAACATATTTGACAGGTATAACTGAGCGATTCGAAACTATGTTGGTATAGTTAATGAACTGTCCAAAGTTAGTTTTATTTCACCGATATTGCATTGTAACCGTGAACAAGATACTGAACTCTGAAATAGCTCAAAATATCTAGCTCCGACAAGTTTCTACTAGGCTTTCAGAGCTTAACTCAGCTCTTACTGTGCATTTGACTTAATGAGAAACAAGTTACGTAAGACTACCTAGCTTGAGCGGTACGTTAGGTCCAACAGCAAGGTACTTTATTTCATGCTGCTCCCTCAACTCCACTGAAAATAAGTACCAGTATAGTGCTGAGGCAGCCTTTTCTCTCTCAAGCAGTAACATCTTCGATATTCCACTTGACCAGTAGGAAGGAGACCAGCAGGAAGGAGACAGCTTCTTAATGATATTCGTCTGCGAGTGACGGTTGTAGATGGTTTAAACATGATAACCGTAACACAATAGCCTTCACTAATTACCTTCACTAATTGCTTATAGGTCTTGTGCCTATAAGATGCAATTATCCTCGAATTTTTAATTCATTTGCATCGTGTATATATTATCTATTTTTGTATTAAATTCGATAAGTAAAATTTTAATTTTATTCATGTGTCAACCAGTCATTAGTTTTCTCATACATATACTTTCACCAACAACTTCTATTAAAATCATTCCCAGAAATTTGCTCGACTTCAAAATAACACATGGAATGTATTCAGGATGTTATGCAACCAAAGCACACTCATATGTAAGTATGCACATATGTATGTGGGTATGTAGCCTGTATTGTATGTGTGTGTACGTTGGTATGTATAGTTATATCATATGTATGTATGTATGGATGGATGTATGTATGGATGTATGGATGTATGGATGTATGTATGTATTTGTTGTTTACAAGATTACCCTTTGCTGCGTCTAATGGCTTCAAGTACATTTCAAAGAGTGGGAGTATAATTAACATCGCTGATATCAAAGAAATTTATATTATATTTTATTGTCGATGGCAAAATTCTTGAGGAGTACGATAGGAACTTGGCCAATTTCAAAGAGACTCATTATTACATTGAACAACGACAAACATCTCCAAGCATTCACTTGTTACATAGCATATGAAATAAAAAATAATTCTCTGCAGCATGACCCAAACAGGTTGAAACATCTCGTTGATTACCCGGCACCTTGTAATATTATTTACTGCCTAAAACAGCGAGCGGGCAGAATCGTTTGCGCATCGGGCAAAATGCTTAGAGGTATCTTGCCCGTCTTCACGTTCTGTGTTCAAAGTCCACTGAGGTCAACTTTGCCATTCATCTCTTCGGAATCGATTAAATAAGTACCAGTCGAACACTGGCGTCGCTGTAATCGATTTATCCTATCCCCGAAATTGTTGACTTTTTGCCAAAGTCTGAAATCAATATTATTTATCACTCAACTGTAAGATTTTAGTTACTTCTCCAAATAAGTGTCTTTTTTCTTACAGTTTATTCAAACATTGTCAAACCTACTTTTTAGTTCAAAAAGGAAACATAATTTAGTTCTCGCTCTAATTGAAAAGGAGGATTACGCTGTCATAGAAAGTGTTAGGAAAAGGTGAATCTTTTTTTTTTTTTCGAAGCTATTTTACATTTATATTAGAACCGATCTCGTATTTAGTCAAAAAAATAAGATAAAAAACGAAGAATTATAAGATTCTTTATTGGCGCACCGAACTGTCACTTTACAGTTATGACTCTTGACACATAGCTAACATAGACAACATGTCTATCTCCTGGAATTGCGGATTTTTCATGTGTCATTCCGGAGTTCTTCCGCTAGTTTCCAGATATTTCCTGTGAAATCATTTTTGTTACTTCCGGTTCCGGTAACTTATGGAATAAAATTAATGGCTCCACCCGGGCATCTGATAGTGAACAAGAACGTCATGAGTTCAAATGCAACGATTTGCTTCTCAGCAATTCTTGTCACAGCAATATCTTCATACCGAAAGTTGTCACCACCACGATGTTGGATCACGTTATAAATCGAAATGATCTAGTCAACCTGAGCCAAACTAAGTCGATGAGCTTATAACTCAATATCATAAGCAGAAGGTTTTATCATGCCACCAATACCCAAGGAGATCCGCTTAAGATTCTTAAAATCCAGTTCAGTTCCCAATTACTTATATCGCTTAGGAATCGATAAATTTCGCTCAAAATCTTATAAATAGTCAGCAGTACCAATTTCCAGTTGGTAATTCAGCCAAATGCTATCAGCTGAAACCTGTGTTAGGGAAAGGTAGACGCCTTTTATACGATAACCTACAAACCAGAAAAAAATTTTTGATTCAAAGTGTAAAGAAACTTTATACTTTTACATCCAAAAGCTATATATATAGCAATATTGCAATTCCACCGTCATGTCTCTACTTAATATA
>NC_068983.1:119171669-119172831 GCF_001194135.2 Octopus bimaculoides
TATATATATATATATATATATATATATATATATATATATATGCACACACACATATATATATATATGTATATACACACACATACACACGTATGTATGCTTAAACACACAGAGAGAAACTAATTAAAGTATCCCACGAGACAAAATGATATCGCTGCAGATATCATTACATATAACGGGCAAAGTGCACAAAATTCGAAAATAACGATACAGCATGCATTTTAAAAAACGTGCAAACGATATATACAACTAAATGAAAATAAAAAACCCTTTTAGACGTGTATAAGGCGCTTCCGGCCCACACGAAAGTTTCAAGATAAATGGAACAAATTACTACCTGTAAATATAAACAAAGCGACAGTCTTATTCCATAGGTCGGTCATCAAGGAAGTCTAAAGAGTTAGGAGTTGATTTCAAATTCTCTGTTTATTTATTTAAAATATATATCCGTTATACTTAGCAGAATATCGACTTTCTAGTACGCAATAAATTTTAACTTTTATACATTAGCCGTTCAACTATTTTCAATCATAACTCATGGTAATTATTTATCAAAGAAGAAACAGTGACAAAACAGTATGGATCACCGTGACGAATATGAAAAAAAGAAGTGCGCAATAGGATAATAACTTTTGCACTAAATAACAGAGCCATTCCCGCGTGATGGTCATGACAGTCAGAGACAAAAGTCTTGAACATTTACAAGAATTGTATTTACTCATTTTCCAGAAAAAAGTCTTACTACCCTGGCGGTGTCTTCCATATAGTGTAGATTTGGAAGAAACGATCCTAATATCAATATCAAGTCAAAAATGAACCAATTCAACATACCTTCATAGGTATGTAGTGATTATTTTTCTGGGTATTCTAAAAAAAAATTATAAAAACCTGTTTTGATTTAACTTTCATGAGAATGGTCCAACAGCATCCTAAGAGACACAAATTAAAATATCTTCAGGAACATATCGTTGTAACTAATGCACAATATTGAAGAACTGAGTAACAGCAAACGCTTAATTACTAAAAATATGCAAGAGCATAATGAGATATGGATAGCGAGATCTTCAAAAGTATGTAAGGAGATTCCAACACATACGTATTAGATGTAATTGCCTGATACCTTTTGCGTCGCTGCTATCTAAAATTTATATATATATATATATAT
>NC_068983.1:119174556-119176234 GCF_001194135.2 Octopus bimaculoides
CATTTTGAGTAGATATGAATAATAACAATAAATGGAGCAAAACGCATATAAATAAAAGTTCCTTTAATTCCTACATATGTTTCAAAATATGTGTGTACTCTACTCCAAAGAAGTAGAAGCTGCTGGAATTCCACATATATTCATCGTCAGGGAACCAACATATAGAAGCAAAACAAACGCGAAATGATGAGGTAACTTACGAGTTATAATATTATATGGCCAAGTAAGTGACCGTTAGAAGTAAGAACGCTTGTTTACATAGAGTTATAAAGGGAGGGGGCTGTAAACGCTATACTAAAGGTTTAAACCTTTAGTATAGCGTTTACAGCCCCCTGAAAGGTCCGACACATCTCCACGGGTTCCTTTATCAAATCACCATGCGCATTCACCACAGATCGAATTGTGGAATCATTTCCACGTTGAGCTTCTACAACCCGTGCCCACCCAGCGGCCTTGATTCCATCGCTCTCCATTATACGAAGTCTAGCTCTGACGATACACCTCATTTGTTTGGCTTCGAGGTGCTGATTTAATTCCAGTCTCTTCACCTTCCCCTGTGATGCGTTGCCAGATGTCATGGCTTCCTCTAGGGCCTTAACTAATTCATTTTCTTCCCTACGCCCTCTAGCCACTAACCCTACGCTATATCTAAAAGACTCGAATTTAATGGCTCTTTTGAGGGCGTACCACCATTTGTTGTTGATAATGGAACCGGTTAACGCCCTCTGTATTAGTAACTTAATCCGGCTCCTGTACTCCTCAATCGTCAGAAGGGATTTATTGAGTTTCCAGTAGCCGGAACCCTTACTATATATCTTATCTAGGCAAGTTTACATGTGACCATCTTGTGGTCACTGTAACTGACCAAGTGGAATTGTGGACGCGTAATTATTTCTTTATCAAATTTTCTAATAAATATCCTATCTATGTAAGACCTAGAAGACCCGTCGATATTTGACCATGTCCGCAATAGAGCGTTCGGGAATTCTAGCCTGTAGGGATCTACTAGCTGAAAGTGACTTAGAAGATCCCGGAAGCCTATGTTTGGCTTTCTATTAGGATTCGAGCCAACACTATCCACGCGGGCATCGAGAAAAGTATTAAAGTCTCCTAACACAACTAGTGAAGTGACGTGCCTAGAAACTTCTCCAAATCTCGGTAATAATCAGTCTGATTTGAATTAGATGCATAAACTGCAACCAGCCTGATTTCCTTACCACAACTGAACGTCAGATCTAAAACGACCAGCCTACCTTCTGGATCAGAAAAAAATCAACTTTTTCTCTGAAACTCGGTTTCTTTTAAGTAGGACCAACACCCCACCCCTGCCACCCGACGGGCCTGGAGAAGCGAACCTCTCGTAGCCATTCAGGAGCGGGAGCAGATCTCTTGGCCCTTTTAACTGAGTTTCAGTAGCAACAATGACATCTAAACCTTGTGCCCTGACGTCATTAGGAAACGTCCTTGTTTCCAGCTTGACGCCAGGCCACGTACATTTATACATCCTACGTGAACAGTCATTAAAGCGACTTACCTCAGTCGGTGTCTGGAGGTGGAGGGTTATCCGTCTCCTTTTCTTTTTCTCAGGCTCGCGGTGCTGGAGTGATGAGGCCCACATATAGATTATCAGTAATGTCCAATCTGGGTGAGCCTACATCCTTGTGAAATTTGTTAGTCA
>NC_068983.1:119177170-119179670 GCF_001194135.2 Octopus bimaculoides
TGGGGCACGCTCCCCCTCTCAGCTTCCTCCTCCACCAATGTCGCCCCCACAATCCCCTCCAACTTCTCCTCACCCAACAACCATTTAGTTTATTCGAGCCTTCACACTGCAAGCCTCCCCACACGGAGAAAAACAAAAAAGATTTTCAAAAACAATCTAACAATGGGTCCCAACAAGCAACCAAATGGCCCCAACAAACAATACCATCAAAAATTCAAAACAACAAAACGCCAAAACAATCCAACAACAAACACAAGACACAACTAGCATGAACTGATCAGATTTTGGCATCGATTGTTTTTTATTACCTATGAAAGGCTACATAGAAATCGAGACAAAACAAACACAAACTCAGGGAACTAAAAGTTACAAAAAGGAGATAGACTCAGCAGAAAAAAATAAAATAAACAAATGATTATATGAAAAAATGAAAATGAGACGTAATGCCCACTCGACCCCCGAAGTCGAGTGGTTACATTTAGTCAGTTTTTCTCTTTAACATAAAAGTCTATCTATATACATTTTTCCTTTTTTTTCTCACAGAATTTACATTAGATTTTTCCAGATTTTTTTCTTAAAATTAAATGTCCTACGTTATTTTTATTCTTTTCAACACGTCATTTTCAATTACAGGAGGTGGAATCTCACGTAACCGACATACTCGTATCCTTGCTTCTACATCAATTTCATCTATGAATCTCTCATGCTCTTCTTCAGATATTAAAATACATCCTTCATTTGCTCCAAACTCTCTTCCAGTCATCTTCACTCTTATCTGTCCCTTCCATTCCGCGATTTCTCTTTCCGCATCCTCACTCTTCTCATATCTAATCAGGACCCCTTTGTATTTACATAGTTCTTCCACTACTTTTTCTTTTCTCTCTTGTTTGTTTTTAGCTTCAAATTCTCCCTTACCTTTCTTGCTTTCTACTGAAAGATCTCTTGCCTTTGAATGACGAAATACACGACGTGTTCATGGGTTCACATGGAGAATTGGTGACTTTGGTTGACGGGCCGGTGTTATGATACCCTCCCACCCGTGGTGGAATAGGAAAAGTTGAGGAATTTTAGAGAAAAATATGATATATGAACAATATAAAAAAAAATGATGAAGATGTAAACTTTTTACTTCAAGAAAAAAGAAAAAAAGAGGAAAAACTGTCCAAATAACGTTTAAATGTAACCACTCGACTTCGGGGATCGAGTGGGCATTGCGCCTCATTTTATCATTGTTTCTTTTTATTTCATTTTTTTCCTTGCTCGATTTCTTTTTGCATTTTTATTTCCCCGATTATATGTTTTGTATTGTATTTGTAATGTGTAACCTCTATATTTAGCCCCTTGTCGGCAATAAAAAATCGGGGACGTTGGTGTTGCCTTGGCGGAGGTTTGCGCTCTCTGAATGCTCTCGTTGATATCTCTTTAGGGCGGTGAGCTCGCAGAAGCCATAGCATGCTACACAAAATGCCGAGCGACATTTTTTTCGGCTCTTTACGGTCTGAGTTCAAGTTCCGCCAAGATCGACTTTGTCTTTCATCCTATCGAGGTTGGTAAAATAAGCTCCAGATGAACACTGAGCTCGATAAAATCGACTCACCTCTTCTCTAGAATTGATGATCTTGTACCAAAATTTACAATCAATAATTGTTCTAGGGTGTCAGTTATTAGAAATAGTGAAATTCATGACAAACGGTTTTTCGGTATATTCACTTTACTTCTAAATTCAACATTTCATGTGTGTAAGCCTTCATCCTTTACCCTCCTTAGACGGTAATCTAAGTACCAGTATTGGATCGATTGGATTGTGTAAACCGCAGTCCTCACCACTATCATAACATTTGTGATACTGAATCTAATTCATCAATTATTAATAATCCTTTCTACTACAGGCACGGTTTGAAACTTGGAGTTGGAGGGGAATAATCTATTACATTGACTCAGCTGGTACTTATTTCATCGATCCCAAAAGGATGGATGACAAAGTCTACCTTGGTGGAATTTAAACCCTGAACATAAAGACGGAGGAAATGCTGCTAGACATTTTGTCTGGTGTGCAAACGATTCTGCCAGCTCACCGCTTAAAAATGATAACAGATTCATCATTGGAATTTGAACCATTTATCTAACGTTTCCTTGCGTCCTCTTTAACAATTCTTCTTCACTCCGTCGCTTACGACGTCGAGGGTTCCAGTTGATCCGATCAACGGAACAGCTTGCTGGTGAAATTAACGTGCAAGTGGCTGAGCACTCCACAGACACGTGTACCCTTAACGTAGTTCTCGGGGATGTTCAGCGTGACAAGGCTGACCCTTTGAATTACAGGCACAACAGAAACAGGAAGTAAGAGAAAGTTGTGGTGGAAGTGTACAGCAGGAGCCTCGTGGAGCTTTAGGTGTTTTCGCTCAATAAACACTCACAACGCCCGGTCTGGGAGTCGAAACCGCGATCCTATGACCGCGAGTCCGCTGCCCTAACCACTGGGCCATTGTGCCTCTACGCT
>NC_068983.1:119181779-119183088 GCF_001194135.2 Octopus bimaculoides
TATATATATATGTATATATATATACATATATATATATGTATATATATATATATGTATATATATATATATATATATATATATGTATAGTGTATATATATATATATATATATATATATATATATATATATATTCTGGCACACAGCTTATAGATGTAAATATATAACTGACCGTGGATGTTAGTGTCATATTGCATTTATGGTTTGGGTCTGCATTTTTTTAATATTTTCTTTTGTTTTGCTTTTTTATGTCTTGATATGCACGTATGTATGTGTTAATATGATCTTGTCATTTTTTTCTGTATGTGAATATTACTAGGTGTGTATATGCGTACGTGTGCGTGTATGTGTGCGTATGTGTGTCTGTGAGTGTGTGCATGTGTATGTCTGCGTGTGTCTGTATGTGTATAGTTTGTGTGTGTGTGTGTGTGTCTGTGTGTG
Organism: Octopus bimaculoides; assembly: GCF_001194135.2. NCBI lineage: Eukaryota > Metazoa > Mollusca > Cephalopoda > Octopoda > Octopodidae > Octopus > Octopus bimaculoides. The sequence goes on from NC_068983.1 coordinate 119,182,217, forward strand.
TGTGTGTGTGTCTGTGTGTGTGTGTTTGCAAGAGAGAGAGAGAGAGAGAGAAGCAAGCTAGTGCAATGCCGCCTGTTAAGACTTGCTCACTAGCAGACTAAACAAGTCAGATAGCAGACAGAAAGATGGTGGCTGCCGATGGCATTAAATTTAAACTGTGTTGATACGTCTAGATATATGAGAGATACTTATCTGTCGACCGATATGGACTCGAAGTAAACATAGGAACAGCATCCGTTGCTATATGTTATAGACCACGCCAAACCGCGCCCACTTCGCTAGTCTCCATGGAAACATTCCTCAAGGGCCACTGCTGAGCTCTACCACGTTTTCCCAATATTTTTTTCTAACCAAATTCATATATTATAGAACTTAACACACATTATAACCTTATACACTTCATCTGCATACAAGCTATATAACTAATTCCAATGACAAAGTTGATTATGTAATGCAGAAAGAGAAACAAAATAATCTACTTGTACTTATTCGTTTACAAAAAAATGTTCTACCGTTATTTATATACATTTCAGGCAATGGACTGCGGCCATGCTGGGGCATCGCATTGAAATGGTTTTAGTCGAACGAATCGACCTCAGTACTTTAGTACTTTATATTTTCTGCTTTGCATTTTTTAAGCCCAGTACTTATTATATCGAGCTGTTATACTGAACCGCTAATGTTTCGGGTACATAACCGGTTACCAAGCAGTGGTGGGTGACAAACACAAACACAAAGGCACACACATAAATACCTCCCATACACACACACACATCTATCTATCTATCTATCTATCTATCTATCTATCTATCTATCTATCTATCTATCTATCTATCTATCTATCTATCTATTTATATGTATGTATATATATA
>NC_068983.1:119187880-119191920 GCF_001194135.2 Octopus bimaculoides
AGACAAGTTTTAGCATCCAGTCCTCAGAGTTTTTCAGATAGGTGTCTAGGCCAATTGTGGTTACCTTCATTGTTAATGCCAGCTGTAGAAGTCCACGGCCTCCCTCTTTTCTTGGCAGATAAAGACGTTCTATATCTGCCTTAGGGTGGTGCATTCTATGCATTGTCAACAGTTTTCGTATTTTTCTGTCAACATTATTATTATTATTATTATCATTATTATTATTATTTTTATTATTATTATTATTATTATTATTATTATTATTATCATTATTATCATTATTATTATTATCATTACTATTATTATTATTGCGTGAGAGAGCAGTGCAAGCCTTCAAAGTGACACTGATGTACAAATATATGAAGCTCAGTATGGTAAGGACACACCAGGCACATGCATAACAACCATATGTGCGCAACATAGTGATCTCATGTCAAGATAACAGCACATGCCCTTGCAGGGTGGGGGTGGCAGTTAAAATTTTCTTCAGGTCTAGTAGCTCATCCTGCTCAAAAGGTCGTTGAATAAGGGTTGTTTAAGGATGTTGATCGAAATACCCATGTTTCCAACGGTGAATTATTCAAACCCTGAAGAATTCCTCTCAACACATAGCTGTAATGCTCCCCCATTATTTCTGCTCATGATCAGAGATGTACATATTGTCAGCTACCAAGGGACATGCTCAACTGGTTAAGGTTGGACATCTATGATCATCATACCCGAACTGAGATTTCATGTCTTCTACTCCTCCCCAAGTACACTTCTGATAGAATTTTATACCATTTTCGTACAAAACTAAGAATTTATATGGAGTAAATAACGAAACATAGAAACTACTACCAGCGAACAGTATTAGAGACATGTGTAATACTATTCGTTAGTAGTCGTTTGTATGCTGTCTCTAAGCTTACGATGGCATTAACTATGAAACCAAAAGATAGCTATTAAATCAAGCATTGAAGATAGATTAGAAGCTTGCGCGAAGAAGGATGCCTATATAACAATTGAAAACCACAATCCGAACATTGCCTCTAATCCCAAATATCAGCTGGAGTTCGAGTAGGTGAGCAAACACCTGCTCAGAAAGATCAAGATTGACATAAGAAGATCATCCGGTCTTTCTCTATGGTAAAACACTAATGAAATCGACTCATTGCTTAAAAATAACTGCAACAGAGGCAGGGTTAGTTTTATGTTGCAGACTTTTATATATCTATATCAAGGGACTTGTTATATAGAGCACTCGACTTTGTTAAAAACTATACTGACATCAGTGACATAGACATAAACATTATTACGCACGCCGGAAAAATTGTCATGTTCGATTAGGATACAATTTGGGTCAAGCGGAATGACCCGAAAGCTTCTTTGATTTGGCGATAGGAGCTTTTCACGGTGCTGCCATATGCGAGCTTTTAGTCCTTAATAAACTGAATTGGAAATTCCTTCAACAGGGATTATCGAAAAGAGTAACTCGGCAAGCTGGCAGAATCGTTAGCACCCCGGGCGACATGCTTAGCGGTATTTCGTCTGCCGTTACGTTCTGAGTTCAAATTCCGCCGAGGTCGACTTTGCCTTTCATCCTTTCGGGGTCGATAAATTAAGTATCAGTTACGCACTGGGGTCGATGTAATCGACTTAATCCCTTTGTCTGTCCTTGTTTGTCCCCTCTATGTTTAGCCCCTTGTGGGTAATAAAGAAATAAGAATTAGGAAGACCTAACTCATGCCTTAATTCCTCCAGATTCAAAATTACAATAGCGACAAACTTGAACATATTAAATCTAGACATAAACTCTTATAAATTCTTCTGAAAAATCAAACGAGAATCTGATATGTATTAACACAGTTTCCGGCTATCCAGCCATAGCTTTTGAAAACCTCGTGAAGGGCGTTAACAGAAGGATCTTCAAATCACGTTTTTATAAGATCTTCAACTCGGTTCTAGTTGCTAATTGTTTCAAACATAGCATTAGTTATATTCCTGATTTTAGTTCTACCAAGTAAAATTTTTCTCCGAATCATAATGTCCGTATTTTTCCGCATATTTACAAACCAAAAAAATTTTATAAAGATTTTTGGAAATTTCTTTTCAGAATCATAATCTCCGTATTTTTCCGTATATTTTGAAAAAAAAAAAATTCTGAAAGAAGTTAAAAATGAAGAAAATGGAGGTGGTGGGGTGGTGATTTAGAAATGTCGATTTTTGCCTTTTTTTTTTTTTTTTTTTTTTTTTTTTGCAGATTCGTATTCCTCGTAGCCGAAAAGGGGGTGGGGGTTGTGTTGAAAAAAATGTTAAAGAAAGGGTGGTTTTTGGCGGGGACGGGCGGAAGTCTTGCCATGATAAGTTCTCTTGATTATTTTACTCCTTCCACATCGATACTACTGGCACCGAAGCCGAATCTTTAACAGTTTTGAACTCTGTGCAACAATTGATACCAGCTCCCACACGCAAGACGGCGCTAGAAAGTGCGGAGCCCAATTAGAGAATTACCAGTAGGGCCTCTATACTCTACAAGGGCTGAAAATTGATGATTTTTGCTTCATGTTGTACGTCAGTCCCAGCCAAAAAGCGTTGGGGCTTACGGTCCCACCATTAGTAACAGTGATATACTAAAAGTTCATCATAACGATCTCCGCTCAAGCATGTGCACAGTGCCCTCTCTTGACGCGGGGCCCAATTTGAACGATTCTGTCTAATTGGCTTAGACCCGACCCTGCCCACACGGATCGATGGCCAACACTTACGAACTCTAACTGTAAACACTCGTGATGTTTTTCCCACTACGAAACCCAATTATTACCAAACTATAACAGTATCTACATATAACAGATTGTCCAAGTATTACCTACCTTGCACCCACATACTGCACAAATCGCATCACCTCTGAACACTTGTCATTTCAAATCGAGTGATTGGTCGGTCCCTCTGCCAGATCTATTGAAAGACAAATAACATACAACATAATTTCTTGATTTAGTAATATAACTTCGGTCTCTAAGGCGGCGAGCCGGCATAATCGTTACGGTGCCGGAAAAATACTTCGTGACATTTCGTCTGTCTTACGCTTTGAGTTCCAATTCCACCGAGATCCACTTTACCTTTCAGCGTTTCTGTATCGATAAAATAGGTACCAGTTGAACACTGGGTCGTGGTAATCAGCTTATATCCGCCACGCCCGAAATTGCTGGCATTGTGCCAAAATCTGAAACAAGTATTACCTCCACCTCTAGACTTTGTATCATAATTACCAAATGGCAATTAAGACCAGCTTCACTTGAGATGCGGAGATAATTTCGTAAATCAAAGATTGTACAAAATTGACTTGTCATTAAGGGAAGAAACAGGCTTAATGTCTAGAGATAAGAGGACAGTTGTGAACACGTGTTTCTGGCTCAATAACCGTCATCGGCACGACAATTGTCCGACCCCATCTCCAGTAGCTAAAGGACTTGGACTTATACAAACAAGAGAACGGAATATTTATGGCCTAACAGCAAAAGTGCTTTACTCTTAACGAAACAGCCAAGAAGTTGACCGAAAACATATATCATTTCAAGGCTCTGACTAACCATTACTTACAGCTCCAAGTCTCTCAAGTAGTTTGCACATAGTTGCACTGCAACTGTACAGGCGAAGAAAACGACCGATAAATCAATGAGAATCACCCACAATCACTAACTGTGTGGCTCTAATTCACTCTTTTATTCTTTTATGATTCCATTAATTGTTTTGCAACCAAGTACTTCTTCGAAGGATTAAGTCTATCAAATTGACGTCTGTTCACATTTTCAAGTCCCAGTACTTATTCAATTGCTCTCTATTTTATCGAAGTGCTACGTTACGGAGATGTAAACAAACACTGGTTGTCAAACGGTGCGACGTAAGAGCATGTTACAAAGACAAACACAAGCACACAACAATACACACACACACATGTATGTTTGTATGCTTGTGTGTGCATAAATATATAATACATACATACATACATACACACACACACACACACACACATATATATATATATATATATATATATA
>NC_068983.1:119193509-119195124 GCF_001194135.2 Octopus bimaculoides
ATATATATATATATATATATATATATATATATATAACACGTGTATATATTTGTTTTTATGTGTGTTTGTGTCTGTGTGCCTATTTATTTATATATATATATACATGTATGCCTACACAGACACGCACACATATACATGCATAAATATATACACACATATGTATGTACGCATGTATGTATCTATGCATGTATGTATGTACGTATGTACGTATGTATGTATGTTTGTACATATGGCTGTAAGTATGTATGTATGTACGTACGGCTGGCTTCCACACAATTTCCATGTACCAAGATCATTCAAAACGTATAGGCCATGTCGGACTTAATATAGAAGAAACCTGTCTGAAGCATCACACAGTAAGAGTGAATCTAAAACTTTGTATTCGAAGCAAATTTCGTCAACCACACCGCCTTCACGACTACCATGTAGAGAGCAAAATCTAATTTTCTACATTGCACAACTTGACAGGTCCCTCAGTTCCAAACTTGCAACCTGTCTTTCGAATTCTCTTGCACATTATGTTTTCTTCTGTTTTTGCGAAATATTTTACCCACCTGCTAAGATGGCTCTGTAAGTAGTACTGCATTCGCCTAAACAATGTACACTCTACACCACTAGTTTCACCACTATGCGGAAACACTTCGAGTTATTCCGAACCAACAGGATCACCGGCTTCGACCATATTGTTGTTGTTGGCACTCCGTCGCTTACGACGTCGAGGGTTCCAGTTGATTCGATCAACGGAACAGCCTGCTCGTGAAATTAACGTGCAAGTGGCTGAGCACTCCACAGACACGTGTACCCTTAACGTAGTTCTCGGGGATATTCAGCGTGACACAGTGTGACAAGGCTGACCCTTTGAATTACAGGCATAAGAGAAACAGGAAGTAAGAGAAAGGTGTGGTGGAAAAGTACAGCAGGGTTCGCCACCATCCCCTGCCGGAGCCTCGTGGAGCTTTAGGTGTTTTCGCTCAATAAACACTCACAACGCCTGGTCTAGGAATCGAAACCGCGATCCTATGACCACGAGTCCGCTGCTCTAACCACTGGGCCATTGCGCCTCCACTCGACCATATTACACAAGCCATACCTGTGACAACCTCAGTTGTCTCGACACAAAACGTTGTTTATTAATTTTTTTTTTTTATTCATCCAACCATATGACACGATTCTATCATGTGACATTTTCCTACTCTTACATCGTTTATCTTTTAGCTTGCACCTATTCATCCAATCGTGTGACACTTTATTGACTCTATCATGTGACATTTTTTTATACATTGACTCATTTTATGGAGTTATTCTTTTCCACCATGCAACACTTGTTCTTCGTATAGTCTTATTCACTAACATCTTGGTCAATTGGAATTAGTTTACCATTTTACATTTCATTTTGGAATTATTGCAATATTTTTTTGTTCATTAATAAAATCATTATCCGACCACAATGTCATTATTTGTTCCTACGTTTTAACAATATCTTTTCCATTATTCTCAAACGGTTCGCTCTAGGGAAAACCCATGTCCTCGTCAAATCTTCAATTTTTTTCTCTCTTTCTCTCTCTCTCTCTCTCTCTCTCTCTCTCTCTCTCTCTCTCTCTCTCTCTCTCTCTCT
>NC_068983.1:119195161-119209838 GCF_001194135.2 Octopus bimaculoides
CTCTCTCTCTCTCTCTCTCTCTCTCTCTCTCTCTCTCTCTCTCTCTCTCTCTCTCTCTCTCTCAGGAAGGAAGGAAGGAAGGAAGAAAGGAAGGAACCAACGGGCATGCTACGGAAAACATGCTACCGTGTATATCACGCACAGAAAAGAAGTCTTTCTGACGCTGCCAACCATCAACTTATCGCATTCACTTTTAATGTCGCAAAAGTGATGGAAACAGTCAACACGGAGAAAGTGTTTATGTTTGCTGCCCGGTTGGCATCAAATATTTTATGTTTACACTCGGCAATATTCGCGAATAGAAGATTTAGTAAATGTGAATTACAAAATATATCGTTTATCTTTCATTCAAACCCACAATAAAATTTATTGCTACAACCAAAAATATCTAAATTCTATCGCTGAAGATTGTAAATACATTACTGCATAAGTCCATGGTCATAATTGATTTGGAATCAAATATTATCAAAACTGCGGTAACGTTTCATCATTCGGAAGTCAATAATATAAATACTAGAAATATAGTGAAGTCAAGTTATTAGGCAGTTCTTTTTATTTGAACTGGCCTTCTGCCTAATTAAATAAATCAACATTTTAGCTGAAATCTGCCAGTTTCATTACTTAAGAGTTCGGTCAAAAATCATGAAACAAAATCTATGGTAAAGAGCTAATAACACAAGGCAACAACACTCACGTCTTTACTAAAATTCAAGCAGTATGACTTTAGTAGTTTGCAATATTTCATACGAAAAGATGCAAACAAGTGAATGGGTGTTACTGAATATAACCGTCTATTTAAACAACACATTAATGTCCTTGAGCTTGACAAACATCCTGAGGAGAAAGTGATACTAACAAACGCTTCGTCACCTTGTGTTAACACAAAATTCATATGATAGTACCATTTCTCGTACCTCAGAATAATGTTTACTCATGATTTATATATTTTTAGAGGTCAACTGAACAAGCTATCAAATAGAAATAAAGGTTTTCTGCAGTGCTGAGCTCAAATGTTCCCATTGACAAAGCCCTGTCTAAGATTGACACTCTAAGCATTGAGAGAAGTATTTTTCAGTTGAAAGTATGAGATCATTTTGCAGAAGTAACAATAGTTTGCATTAAATATAAACTTTTGCATGAACTCTTTTTGTTTTTGTTTTTGCGTATATGTAACACAATGCTTAATAATTCATATGGCCAGCTAGTTGATTTGAATCCAGTACTATTCATGCTTGCCATTTCTGTTGACAAATATGCGTATCATAGCCTGAAAATGGTCCTCCCTCTATCTATCTATTTATCTATCTATCTATCTATCTATCGATCTATCTATCTATCTATCTATGTTCTATTTTTTTATAATTTTAGAGTAAATTTTTGGTTGCAAGGTTGTGGAGGAAAGTATTTTGCTTTAACTATCATCTTTTAAGTCTAAAGAAGGTCTTACAGATTTTCACAGTCCCAGATATTAGGATCATTTGTAACAAATGAATTAAGGATTTGCATTCTCTCTCCAAGATCCCACGTCCCGCCATAACTTGCTGCAGACGGGTTCGTATGTGTCATGTTGCTCCAAGGATAATAAGTATGTAGCTGAAAGTGTATCTTTGGTACTGGATTTGCAAACACCGTATCAATGGTTCATAGATATCCCCTTTCTCTTGTTTTCTCTAACCTCATCCGTGTCCTGAGGGCTACGTACGTGAATAGGAGACTGAACAGCAGGATCCTTGATGGAGTATTCAAATGGATTGCAAACTTGATGTTGCATTGCTCCAGTTCACCTTGTAACCGATTGCAAGTGCTTCTGTTTTGTTTTTAACCGTTTTACTGATAATATCAAATATATCCACTCAAAATTTCATTACCCTTAACTGCAGAAAGCAGTTTTATATACCACTCTATATTTTGTTGAGGAATGTCGTCTTTTAAACTTTTTTTATTTGAGATATGTCAAGTTTATTGAGGTCACGTGATTTGCAAATAATATCCTTTTCTACTCTAGGCACAAGGCCCAAAATTTTGGGGGAGGGGAGCCAATCAATTAGATCGATTTCAGTATGCAACTGGTACTTAATTCATCGACTCCGAAAGGATGAAAGGCAAAGTCGACCTCGGCGGAATTTAAACGTAAAGACAGACGAAATACCACTAAGTATTTGAGATATGTCGAGTTTATTGATGTTAAGTGATTTGCAAATAGTATCAATTCTGTATTCTTTTTTTTTTCTCTGTAGATATTTAACAACATTACTGAATAACTACGAAATTTAATTTCGCAGTTAAAGTGTTAAAACCGTACTTTTGACAAATCATTGTTTTGCCATGTGAGATGTTTCCCTCATCCACTTCTACTTGCCGTTAACAAAGCATGAAGTGCGCTACTTAGAAACAGTTTTGCAGCTGCGGTAAGCTAATCCATCATGAATTGGTATGAAATATAGCACTTGAAAACAGTTACAGACAATAGTAGCGACTAAGACTAATTGTAATTAAATCTATAGTAGTTCTACAATTCTATAAGGGCTGTACTGCAAGTAAAGAAAAATGGGGATAAATTTTTTTATGAACAAACATAGGTCATATCGGCAGAGTAACTCTTCTTCTTATTCTTTTTTACTGCAGGCAAATAATGGGTTGCAAGCAGAAGCAACGTACAGACATTGAGGTTTTGACGAAGGAGGGAGTGTAGGCTATCCGACATTCCTAAACGTCTAAAGGTTCTTTACAGACATATCACCACTGACAAGAGCAATGTGCACAGATAGATAAAGTTTAAAGAAAGAGAAACCAGAACTGAAAAACTACGCAGTGGAAGATAATCAACTGCGCCCACTGACCCCAATCACCGACGACTGAATAAATTTATTCCTATTCTATGAGCTTGTCATAGAAGTGCACTGGGGTTACAATGGATTATAGAAGATAGTGAAAGGCTTTGGATATCAGAAAATGTGAGCAAAGTTAATTGGCATCTCGACAATTGACAACCCATTTGAAAGAAATAATAGTGAATTCGATCTGTTGGCAGGGGATAAAATGTGACTGCACATTTATGATCCAGAAACAAAGATTAAGTCCTTGAGATGGTATCATATCTCTTCTCTAAGGCCTTAGAAGTTCAAGAGTCAGCAATCAGCACAGAAAGTTATAGTGACTATTCATTTTCTTTGGATGACGAGAGTGGTATTCTTTTCTCTTTGATTTTCTGGAACGTGGCTGTAAATAGCGAGCGATGTATCGAGACCCACTAAAAGCTTAGAGAAGCCACGAAGAGTAAGATGTCGAACAAAGAATTGAAAATGAGCCACATTCACCATGACACTGCGTGACCACATATCTCTTTGACTACAAATTAGACAAGAAGTGGGTGCAACAGTGCACACCGGGATTTTTTCGAAGTGAATTCGCGAAATTTCATTCAATGATGGCGCAAATGCATTGCTTGTGCATTATTTACATTATTTACATTCAACGGATATTTGTCCTCATCTTGTTTGTTGTTAACACAACGTTTCGGCTGATATACCCTCCAGCCTTCTTCAGCTGTCTTGGGGAAATTTCGAACCTGGGTTCTCATTCCTAAGATATTTTTCGATGTTATTATTATTATTATTATTATTATTATTATTATTATTATTATTATTATTATTATTATCGTTGTTGTTGTTGTTGTTCAGGTCACTGCTTGGAATCGAACTCGGAATCTTGGGATTAGTAGTCCGCGCTCTCAACCACTACGCTATATGCCCGTCTGTGACAAACGAAATATACCCCGCCGATAGTTGTTGTTGACAAACAACGGCAGTAATTTTATTCAGCTGAATACACGTCATTGATTGGTTGAAATAACGAAATAACTTAGAAAATATAAACTTTTCTCAACACCACTAAGACACATTCTACCAGTGTTCGAAGTTTGAAAGCGTTTAGTTACAAAAAATTAATTTATCGATGTGCCGTTCAAAGGGAAAAGATCCGAAATGTCCATTAGACAAAGTAACAAAGGAGGGATAGATATTTCTCTTACGTTCCTCGGGGGACAGGAAGGCCGCTGCTCTTCCCGAAATGTCACATCCGATTCACTTGTCCATTATGACTCCACTGCAATTAAAAACAAACAAAATACTCATGTCTTTGAATATGAGACACCATATTGATTAATGGAGAACTCTCTCTCACTCTAAGATAAAGATGTGCAATGTTACGTCTCCCTTTGAGTAACCAAACTTTTGTATGAGTAAAATTGTTAACGGTGAAGTTGTATTGTTATTTATTTTGTTTTGCTTCTGAGTTAAATCCTCTTGAAAATTTATTTTTGCAAAAGAAGGTGAACTGTGATTAGTTTGACTAATTTTTTGGTCGACGTTTCAACAGAAACCTGTGGTTTATTTTAATTATATTTTAATCTCATTTCATGGAGATTAAATGAGCCAAGAAGACATTAGGTTACCAGTTTGCGGGGATTAGCTTACCTTAAGATTGTTTATAAGCTACATAGTTTGTTTTATTAATAACGAGACGAGGTGAATGAGAGAAACATCTCTCAAGGCAGAGCGCTGACTTGCCAAAAATATGGTTTAAAAAATAAAACAGAAATACTTGGAATCGGTCACAAGCAGAACTGAAGCAATGCAGAAGCAAGAAATGTCTGTTATCCATACGAACAATAGTGCTTATTTAATAAGAACAACAATGAATATCCTCTCCCTGTTAAATTAAGTAATAAAATACACTTAGTAAACGGAAGCAAATAAATACAACCTAAAATTCGTTCAGGATTTATAGATAATTATTCTTCATTTACGATGGGATTCATGTTAGGCACTGTGCCTGTTAAGCTGTGTGTAAATGCGAGTTTACACAGGTTTTGTAATCAGCACCAAACGGAAAGTCCGCAGCAAAACGAAATTGGCACAACAGAGGATTTTTGTGCACTCTTACTACAAAAGAGTAGAGAAATCATTGCATATGGGTTGTATTTTCAAATTGATGACGACGAAGAAATGAATATAACAATATCCTTTCTATCTTTATTCATAATACGGAATGAAAAGAATGTTCGAATAGAAGAAAAATCCCTGATTTACGGCTAGCTTACTTTCTAGTAGTAACACTATTTTTCAAAGTGCATGTAGCATTTCATTTGATTCTAATCAAGCAGACCTATTGATACAAAGCGCTTCACCGTGAACAGTACGTTGTTTATTTAGGCACGGTATATTTAGGACTACATTATCTAATGTGACTTTTTCATTCGAGTTGAGTATAATTTGAAGGCGATTTGGCTTCCATTTCTGTAAGATCAAGCGACCACGAAATGGTTACTTTGTTGGTTCGTGTTAAATGTGTAGAATAAAAAGGCATATGAATATATTTCAACTGCGAAACCCACATATGAAAGACATTTAAAATATTTAATATATTAATCTATTCGTGTGTTCGAATGTTACGCTTCCAAAGAGAAATAACCTTGTCTTCCACTCGATTGATATTCTTATCTGTAGTTAGACAATCAAGAAAGTAAGACAGCAAAGGTGGGGCTGAGGAGGTAAAAACAGTCAGAGACGAGAAAATAAACAAGGAAAGACTTGCGAGCGTGAATTGGAAAATTTTCTAATTTTACTAACTGGTTTTCATTAAAAAAATTTTTTTAGTTAACTCATGCTCTAAAATTTTCAGTAGCTTCCATCCGTTATGGGAAGTGTTCGAAGTTTACACTTTTTATAGTGTTGTAATGATGCGTCAGAATGAATTAGTTGTGTTGAACACCCTCAGCAGCCGGAGGAACTCAGATCTTGTCCTCGATGTGATGTTATCAGATTCAGAAGTGAGCCTCTAAATTCTTGCTATAATGTAAAGTCTTATCCAAATGAACACCAAATACTTTTGATGCGAATAACAAAGAAGTTTATAGTTTTAGAAGAATATTCGGAATTATAATAGTGGAATTTCCTTTACTTCATTCGGTGCAAAAGTTTCTATAACTAAAGGAAGAAGACTTTAAGTATTCTAGAATTCATTCTGCTTCTTTGTCCTTGGAAAATGAGCGCTCTGCAGATAGCCAGCTTATATCGGCCCAGACAGAAGCGCTTCAAAATTCAGAATGTGTTGCTAGTGTGATGTACACAATATAAGAAAGTAGGATTTATCACAATCCGTACGCTGAACTATAGAAAATATACACTTGTTAGAGCTCAAATATAGACACGTGCACCCGGGAAAGATACAGATCCCCACAGATATAAACTGCACTTCAGGTGGGTCATTGACATCACGTGTCGTGACCCATCATGACACCTGACGTCCAACAAGTATTGAAATGGCCATTGTGCTTATTGGTGAAAATGGAGCGCCCCACGAAACTAGAAACTTTATAATTCATCCAAGAAACGTCCCACGAAAAAGGTTTCATATATGCTTTACCATCTTGATCTAATGTGTCATCCTCTTTTTTTTCCATCGTAAGCTTGGTGCCATAACGATATGCGACATTTTGAAGAACGACAAACTGGTGTTCGAAATAATGTGATTATACAGGAGTTCCGTTGTTATTGTTTTGTGTATAGAAGCGGTTTATTGTGATTCAATGGACAGGAAAGCCTATAAAAAATAATTAGTCGACATATACATCAAGAATGAAAGATCCCGTTTACAATTCGTAAAGAAACAACCAATTTCAGTTGGGAGTTGAACACTACAATGGGTTGATTGATTAACATTGCACCTTGAGAACACAGGAATTTAGAACCTGAAACTGAAATAGCAATCGTACTTTCTTTCCCATTCATTGAAAGCCCACGTAACTACTTCCAAGTAATAGAATTTCAGAAATTAGGTTTTCCACATTTCCATATTCTAATTATTCTTTAAGATGACGATAAAGCAAAAAATCAAGGAGATATTTACAGATTAGTCTCCGTAGAAATTTTTGAATGGAAACGAAGTTAGGCAAGAACATAAACCTGTGATGAAATTCAAAATACAAAGACTCTATGGTGCTCACTATCCACCATTTCCTTGCATAGAAAATGGATCACATCAAAAGAAATTTCTCTGAAAGCTTCCCAGAAGAACCTGTTTAAAATGCATACGAATATATCCTGAATATCGTCGATGCAATAGCTGAGTTTGTGTGCAAGTTAGATGCAATTCAATTGTTAATCGCTATGCGGTACCATATAATAGTATTTCTTAAAGTTGATTTCGTGAAAAGATTTGGTGGTTCCGCGAGATAGGATAGAGTGGGGTATAAAATTCAACCACAATTTTTCTTTTCTTTTGTATGTATGTATGTATGTATGTATGTATGTGTGTGTATGTGTGTATGTATGTGTGTATGTGTGTATGTATGTATGTATGTATGTATTCTCTCTTGTATTACTCAATGTCTTATAAAAATTAGAATGACAGTGGTTGTTCGTAAAATGTAGATATCGGTACCTAATTATTGTTTTGGCGGATAATGGTGGAATCAGAAGGGTTTTACAGCAAAGTAAGAGAACGGCAATCATATAGCACATCTCTCTGCTGGAAAAATATCGCGTCATATTTATCATGGAATAATTTTGTCTAACGCTCCTGCTATCATTATACAGGCTGTTAATAATAACGCATCGAAACTGGTACAGTGGATTTGAACTCACCTTCCATCAACAGGCATTATCCATTCAGTTGTTATGACCCTACAATTCATAATGAAAGCGCTAATTATAGCTATTAATTTACAATTTATATCCCTGCATTGTTGATGTTTAGCCCAAATTCACTCCTTACTGCGCGGATCTACAGTCAAGTGTTCTAGCTCCGACCATCGACGCTTTTTATATGTCGAAGATTACGTTATTCTATAAGCAACTCTAGTTTTAAGTTAGTAGATTTTCAGGTTTAAGAGAAAATTGTCAGCTAGTTTAACCACCGCATAAAACAGGCATGGACAACTTTTTCGGGAATCGGCTCACATGAGATGTAGTTCATCATTTGGCAGGCCACACTACCAAAAGAAATTTAAGGTAATATTTTCGCTACATGGAGCCGCGAGCCGCTGTTTGCCCATGACTGGCTTAAAGACTCTATCATTGGCTTGTTCGTAAATACCCACCGCATAGTGTATTGATTAGAGAACAAGAATTGGTTGAGTCGTTAAAGCGCCAGATAAAATTCAAATTACACCGAAGTTAACCTTGTCTTTCATACTTTGAGTCGCAACAATATAATACCAGTCTGCTACTGGAGTAGAGGGAACTGACTAACCCTATCTCTTCAAAATTTCTGGTTTTATGCTTAAACTAGAAACTATACACTGATTCGATTTGGTAAGTTTGGTGAGGGCCCCAAATCAAAGATACATATCAAAGATACATATAAGAACATGCCTTGTGTATTATGTATTAATGTTAAATCGTTATTTATTTTATGGAAAAGGTACAGCGACCATGACTAGTAAGTCATTGAGGATAAGCTTAATTTCAAATTTAGGAAGAAATTTAGTAATGGGTGGTAGACATAGTCAATGGTACAGTTTAAGAGCACCACCTGGTACCTTTAGATGTTTTAGCAGAGTCCAGTATATTGCAAGCATTCGAGCAAGGTCTATGGTTTGAAGATATTTTCGTCTCTCCTTCTACCAATCTCAAAGACCCTATAAAGGCCCGTGAGCACAGCCTTTTCTCCTGACATACGGGTAAAAAATATTATTTTGATGACTTCGAGGTAAGTTATACTACCGCGTGAAAAGGGTGGAAAATTTTATATGGGTATTGAGATCACAGAGAGTAGTCGGGGTGCGATAGATTGCCCTATTTTCAAAAATATTTTCCAAGTTTATTGTGTGCGAATCGGCGGTGAGCTGGTAGAATCGTTTGCGCGTCGGACAAAATGTTTAGCAGTATTTCTTCTGGCTCTTTACGTCCGGAGTTCAAATCTTGCAGTGATCAACGCTGCCTTTCAGAGTCGATACAATAAAGTACCAGCCAAGTACTGCGGTCGTTATAATCTACTAACTACCTTCCACTAAAATTGTTGGCCTTCAAAGTATTATTTTGACATTCCATAGTTTATTGATAAAATGGCTTATGTGAAAATAGTGTTTTAATAGTGATCAACCTATCGATAGTAATTTTTGAGGTGTCTTGAATTTTATTTTATTTAACTTTTTATTTTAAGTTTTATGAGTTGGAATGATTTAATTGACTGCGTAAATAGAAAAATATAAGCTACACTATAAGGGGAACAACTCTTGTCTTTATATTCAATTTGATGTATATATGGCGGCTATAAATAAATTTAATTGTTCGATAATGGCTGACCGAGTCATTGATCACTTGTGATTGGTGAGATGGTAAGGTTTGAATATGTCATAAAGTTTTCATTTAGCAGGAAGGAACTTAATGGAAGTATTTTTTTCTTTTCAACACCTAAATTTAAATATTGCTGATCTGAAAAATAGAGTATTGAAAAAACCCTGTTTCAAACCGAAAATAAATAAAGCAATAAAATAAAACATTACAACTTTTAAATATCTCTTAACTATTGATGGATTCTTCCGTCGGTTTTGACGTCTCAGTGTCCAGTTATTCGATCGCGTAAAGTGGCCGAGCATTCCGTAGACATACTATTCGCTGTTAGAATCAACTTGACACAGTATGACAAGGATGCATTCCATTTGTCAGGCTTCTATACAGTTTCTATCTCTAGAAATTCAATCACACGTCATCAGTCTCCCCGAGGTTATGGTAAAGGTACTTGGCCAACATACTACGAGGCGAGATCGAACGCGAGACTTCATGGTTGCGAAGTGAACGTCTTAACCACATGTAAGCTATGTCTAGTGACACTAGCACTTCTTCGACCTTAAATTATCCTAAGTTATACATGAAACAACATTTTCTACAGTCCAGTAGTAATTGTGCTTAACCAATATTGAGTGCTGCAAGACATTAAGAATATTGCAAAAATATTAAGAAATAGCTGGAGCTCACTATTAAGGGGCTCGGTGTTGGTTATTTGTGAGTATTTAAAATTGAAAATGAATACTACCTGTAATTTGATATGATATTTAAGTTGAAATTCTGCCTAGTTCATCTTTTCCTTTCAAACTTTCGCGGTTGATAAAATATGTAATCAACTAGCCTCACCCTCCCTGAAACTTCAGATCTTGTGCCTGTATAGCTTCTTGCTTACTTCATGCACTTGCTTGATGCGGCTGGGTTCATCCTAGGCTAGTGATCTTAAAGACGTCATCATGCGTAGAGCCGACTAGGTCCACCAGTGCTCTCCACAGCTGCTGTGTGGAAGAAGAGTAAAGCTCTGGTAGGATGATGTAGTGAGAGACGGAGGATATGTCCGTACCAGTCCATGTGATGGATAGTTATGTGGTGGGAGGCTGTGGGCTAAATCGTGTGCGCACGCAGTGTTTTATTAGAAACGTGATGATATCATCTGATCTTCTTGATGGTTCTCAGGGCTCTGTTATCGAAGTCATCGATCCTTTTTGCCAGGGTTTTTGAGGGAGGGGGCTATAATAGAAAGAATATAAGAGAATATTTGAGTTACCGTTTGCTTATGTAGGTGTAGAATACAAGAGATGAAGGGAAATTCATTGACTTACTATAGGAACTGAACTGGGGGGGTTGATACATCGCTATATAGATGTTAGATAATAATGTACAGTGCGTCTCATAATGATGGGACACATTTAAACGGAAGCAACTTGGGCGAATATCTACAATCTTGTAAATTATAAATATAATGTGAAACTCTGTGTATAGCGGTATATGAACAGAGCTTTAGATAAGAAGATAGTTTTAAAGCAACAGTTTCAATAAGCAACTACTCAGTACCCAAGGGAGAACCCTGCCCTGCCTCCTTAAAATATTCCAAATGAGCAGTTAAATGGGCAGCGAGTTTAAATAACTTATTCTCAATTATCTTCAACTTTGTCGGAGTTCAATTCTGAATCACCAATAAAAAAAAATAAATAATAAAAGCAGAGATGCAAAGCCACTCAGTTCTTAATTTTTCATTGCCTATGTATAAGAAAATAAGAGACGATAAGATTTTCCATCTGCTTTTACAAGGCCATAAAATAAACGACCAAGAAAAAAAAAACCTACGGAATACACTGGTAGTTAAAATAGTAAGAAATTCTGGTACTTTAGTAGTTAAAATAGTAAGAAATTCTGGTACTTTAGAGGCATATTAACATCCACTTTATAAATTTTCATTATCAACACCAAACACTCACTTTCTAATACTTTTCTAATACCTTTCCTCGTCAGTCATAATGAATTAAAATGTTATAACACAGAAAATTATGTGGTACATCATTATATAGTTTTATCGAAGTAAATATTGATTTTTTTTTTTTGCATCAGCGCGCTCAGCAATCAAAGCGAAACAACTCTGAATATACGAAAATATGAGTTCGTAAGTTATTTCCCTTGAAAATTATTTATATTATATATGTATCTATATATTGCATTTAATAGTGTATAAAAAGACGCTTTTTTTTAATGTACCCAAAGATTCCTCAGCGTTTAATGCGGCCATATTACGAATACGAAACCGAGCGTCATAGATTAGAATTCCAAATGAGTATAAATTCCATAGGAACAATATTGAAAGCAAGCCAAATTTTTACACCCTGTTAGCGCAATCTTCAGAAAACAATCCATTGCAGTGCCTTGGAGGTTATCACTGAAGGTCTCGCCTCTCTCTGTACCTCCTTCCCTTATGCACAATATACCCACCTGATTTATGTCTTACATTATTTAATGACTTCTTTACTTTGAAGAAATATGTTTTATTTCAGTTGTCTAACTAAAAAAATCATGGCGGTGATGGGCCACCTTCGTGGATGATCGTGGTAATGGAAAATATCAGAACAAGAAATACGAGCTTCAAATGCTGAGTGGATTTGGTAGATAAAATATGAAAGAGCTCGTCGTGTGTGTGAGTGGGTGGGGGTGGGGACGCGCGCCAATCTTTGTGTCTGTTTGCGTCTTTGTCCTCACCACTACTTGAAACCCGTGTTGGTGTGTTTACGTCCCTGTAAGCTAGCGGTTCGGTAAAAAAAAGAAACAATAACAAAAAGCGATGGTGTAAGTACCAGGCTTAAAAACAAAATAAGTACTAGGATCAATTAGTTCGACTAAAAATTCCTCAAGGCGATGCCCCAGCAAGGCCACAATCTAACGACTGAAATAAGTAAAAGATAAAAGAACTATACAATTGACCTAAAAGAAAGAAAAGTTGGCACACAGTACTGCCATAAATAGTGTATTTATGATAAATTTATGATTTCATACTTTATTCGATACAGAGAATCAGACAGTTTCCTATCATTCAGTGTGTCTATGATGGAACATACTAAATTTGTTTACCAACAAAGTAATTCTTCTAAAATAGGAGGGCGTTTTATGCCTGAAGCGAGGGTGATTTTATACACCGATTTATACAGTAAATATACAGATGTATACTTATAAACATATATACGCGCGCACACATACACACACACACACACACAGACACACACACACACACACACATGTTTGTAGGTATATATACATACACACACACGTTTGTGTGTGTGTGTGTGTGTGTGTGTGTGTGTGTGTGTGTGTGTGTGAGAGAGAGAGAGAGAGAGAGAGAGAGAGAGAGAGAGAGAGTCAACAGATGAAATCCAGAGATGTTCAATATAGAAAACAGTGCTCAAATGATTTGAACTTGTATATCAAGCCCAAGTGTGTTTATGTATTTGCTTCACTATCTCTGTCCCTCCCCCCTCTCTCTCTGTATGTATGTATGTATGTATGTATGTATGTATGTATGTATGTATGTATGTATGTATGTATGTATGTATGTATGTATATATGTATGTATGTGAATTCCGAGTGAATTAGGAAACAGTAGCGATTTTCTAAATACGTGAGTGCGCTGAAAAGTTCATAGGCTGATTAAGGAGTAATGGTAGAGCTCTAAAATTTTGCATGAATTAATTACAACTCATCTTAATAACTGCATTGTTTATTTCCAGATAAACTGACCTCTCGCTGTACAAAGAAGACATTAAAAGTAACTTGGAGCGATTTCTTTTGAAAATGGACCAAACTTGGCATCGTCGTATTATCAAGTACCTGCACAAAAAAATTATTTAGTCCCCAAGGGCATTCATGCTAACATGGTTGCTACATTAGGGGAAGATGCCCCTGCTTTATCAACAGTGCATAAGTGGGCAGCTGAATTTCGGAGGGGAACGGAGAGTCTTGAAAATGACCCAAGGTTTGGAAGTCCTGCAAATGCTACCACTGAGGAAAGCATTGGTCGTGTTTACCACATGATGGATGACAGGCGATTGACTAGAGATCATTTAGCCAATGCTATTAGCATATCTCATCAGGAAGTTGAGAATATTTTACACAATGAACTTGGCATAACGAAGGTTTCTGCCGAATGGGTGCCGCGTCTTCTGACACATGATCAAAAGCGCACCAGGTTGATCACATCATGGAAAAATCTGACATTGCTTGAGGCAGATCTAGCTGGTTTTCTTGAACGTTTCCTCACCCAGGATGAGTGTTGGCTTCATCACTTTTAGCCAGAGACAAAGAGACGATTCATGCGGTGAAAAGACACCTCATCACCTGCTCCAAAGAAAGCAAAGGTCATTTCATCAGCACAGAAGGTGATGCACTCAGTTTTCTTTTTCGGATGCAAAAAGCATTGTGCTTATTGACTATCTTCTTACGAAAGGCTACGAAGACCAACACCCAGGAAAACTAACTAAAGGGGTTTTGTTTCATCAGGACAATGCTCCAGCACACAAGCCCTTGGCTTCAATGGCTGCTGTACGTGAGGGTGGTTTTGAACTGGTTGATTATTCTCCCTATTCTCCTGATTTGGCCCCACCTGACTATCATCTGTTGCCGAACATGAAAAAACACTCGGCTGGGAACCGATATGACAGTGATGATGACCTCATATCTGCCGTTGATAACGTTTTTGACGAATAGGATGAAAGTTTCTTCACCATAGGTATCCGCCATTGGGATCCAATGGAAGAAGTCTCTGGGCCGTAAATAAACCCCAATTGGTCACATTACATGAGAGTATCTTCATCAGCCTATGAACTTTTCCGCCGGTCTTCATATACGCATGACCGCGTGTGCATCGTTGGCGATTTTCTTTCTCCGTCTTCCCTTCTTTGGACTTTACTTATATTTCTGACGAAAATCTCCGATCGAAACGTTAAATCCTCTTTCTTTTCTTTCCTTTCCTGAGCGTCCAATAACACTGTACTTATTCCACGTCCTCGCGTTGTTCTTTCTTGTTTGTTCATGTTTAAATTGACTATATATATATATGGTTTAGTGGTTAGGGTGTTTCACTTACGATCGTGAAATCATTGTTATAATCTCTAGACCGGGCTTGCGTTGTGTTCTTGAGCAAAACACTTCATCTCACATTGCTCTACAATTATTTCGACACTTGATGCGTGGTACACCGTGCACCAGTTCGGGCACCGTCGATTTAATGGAGAGAATGAGCTAATGTGCAGCACATACATTTGACCACTATAAACAAATCATTTTGTGCAGGTCGTTCCGCAAAAGCTAACACTCCTACATCGTCATCGACGGGGGAGACTATCATATATATATATATATATATATATATA
>NC_068983.1:119211194-119212245 GCF_001194135.2 Octopus bimaculoides
ACGAACGCCGATAAACAAAAATAACGTTATGTCCCTCTTTCGCGAGCTGACTTTGAAACCGTATTCTGGTTGTTCAGGACAGTAGTATTTCCTTTATCCTGTCAACGAGCACGGTTATTTATAGCATAGGAATGTGATCTCTGACCTTCTCCTGTCATCGAAAGTTTAAAAAGCGAATAGGAACTGTACGAAACTGACCCAGCTTTGGAGGGGGACGCAGCACTGTTAGGTACGGTATGCCGATCTTTCTGGCTGATTATCTGTCATAAATACGGAGCGTAGATTTGGGAATCTCAGTTGGTTTAAACGCGGTCAGTGGGTCGAGAACAGCAGCCGGTGAAGAACGAGTTGAGTGACAGCAGCGGTCAGTGAAGATGGACACAGTGGTCGGTGATAGAGACTGACAGATAGAGACTGAGAGAGAGAGGGGCTGTTGACAGAAGTTACCAATCATCAAAATGGATAGAAGGCAGTCAGTGACTGAGAGGGTAGCCCGTAAGAAAGGCAGATAGGAACAGAGCCAGGCAGAGAGAGAGACAGAGAGATGGAACTGTTGTGGCAGGCAAAGTGATGTAGTGGCAGATTGTAGTGGGCTGCGTTGGTCAGTGCTTGTCGAAGTAGTGGGAGATTTGAAGGAAAGGAAATTCTTGTGGTGAAGATTTGTTTATATTTCTTTAAAGAAAATGTACTTGCGTTGTTATATGTTTTTGTGAAGAAAAGAAAGAAAAAGAAAAAGAAAGAACTCTTGTTAATTGTGATGTTAACTGGTTGAAAAGAAAAGTGAGAACTTTGTTGTTACATGTTGTTAAAAGAAAAGAAAATCAAAAGAAGCAGAAGAACTTTTAATGACACTTGATTACGTGAAAAGATTGTAAACTTTGTAATGTTAAATGCTTGGAAATTTTATTGTTAAATGGTACATGTGTTATTTCAAAAGCATGAATTATTGTAATGGAATGTTGTTTTGTTTTGTTTTGAAAAAAAAGTTAGTTTGATTACACAACGTATGGTCTGTGTTATTTCTTCTTTTTGTTGTCATCGTTACGTGCTC
>NC_068983.1:119212897-119214688 GCF_001194135.2 Octopus bimaculoides
TATATATACATCACTAAAGTGACTGAGGGCACTAGTCAGCCCCAGTATTGCTAGAAATAAGGCTTAAAATAACTCATAGCCACAAGAAGCACCTTATTTCCTTATTTTAATGTCTGACAAGGAAGGCAAGCTCCCTCACCGCCTAGGCACAGCGAGATGTCAGTGATTTCATGGTACTTGTTGCACCATCAATACAAGCTTGAAGGATGAGAGAGTAGGACTGGCTCTGCACAATTTATGCCTACTATAATATTCATGAAGCATTCTGTTCGGCAAATTAAGACACCAGTACCAACACCATCACACTTTCTTCATAAGTAAGAACACTGTACAATTGTGTCTTACCACAGTGCCTTGTCAGTCATTAAGATAACATGCTTCATGTGGCTATGAGTTGTTTTAACTCTTATTTCTAGCAATACTGGTGCTACTAGTGCCCCAGTCACTTTAGTGACGTATATATTTCTGCCTTTCGGTCGTAAAATTGCGAACAAGCCACCATTATTATTTATAAATTTCACTTTTACCGATTAGGAACTCAGCGTTTGATTTCTACGATAATCTTATACTAATAAGGTGAGTTGAGTTTAACCCAAGGCGCTAGCTGTGAGTCACTGATGAGCATTACTATAAATGCGAATTCACTGTGATCTGGCTATGTCTATGCGCCGAGGGAGCTTGCCACCCTTTTCAGTCATTAAGATAAGGTACTTCTTGTGGCAATGAATTATATTAACTCTTATTTCTAGCAATACTGGTGCTGACTAGTGCCCCCAGTCACTTTAGTGACGTATATATTTCTGCCTTTTGGTTTTAAAATTGCGAACAAGCCACCTTTATTATTTATAGTGTGTGTGCGCGTGTGAACACAGACGACAAACACTATAACACACTAACATTCATACATGTACACACGCATGCGCGCGCACATAAGCACATACGCTCATTAAAGATCTGTAAATTTCTTTATCTTATTATTTGGATTATAATTTACTCTTCGCCAAACCCCCATTACGGTGTGGCCGTCGTGAAACTGGGATTTTTTATGCTTAAAGAATTCCGGCATTGGTCTGGAACACGACAGTGTTGACAGCCCAGTATTCGGGTTGCGTGCTTCTCTGGAAAGTAGTGAAAAATATTAAATTTCATAAATATCCAAATAGACATAATGATTATTTAAGAAATTTAGCCATTAAAATTAAACAATTTAGAAATATGGATGGTATTATTGTACAATCTGATAAAACTAGGAACCTATATAAACTAGATGTAAAGCTATATGATTGTTTATTAGAGAAAGAAATTAATAAAAAATATAAGATAGTTCCAGATAATACTTTATATTCGATTAATAAGGCCTCTAAATTAATAATGTTTAAATATGAACTTGATAGTAAGACAGAACCTTATGTACCTATGCACCCTAGAATTACTTTAAAAGACCATAACGATAACTTTTATTCTGACCCTAAAGTTAGGCTTATTTGTCCTTGTAAGTCAGATCTAGGTAAATTAAATAAAATAATCTTAGATAAATATATTAATAAATTAAATGGAATTAATTATCTTAAATTATGGAATAGCACAATACATTAAATTGGTTTAATAATATTAAAGATAAAAATAGGTATAAATTTATTCAAATAGATATTGATAATTATTATTCTTCCATAAACGAAATTGTACTAAATAAGGCCCTAATGTTTGCTATGAAGAAAGTAGGTATGACTTATGATGAAGCAAATGTAGTTAAAATGGCTAGGAAATCATTGATTAAATATGATAATAAAT
>NC_068983.1:119214788-119217182 GCF_001194135.2 Octopus bimaculoides
TATATATATATTACAAAAGTCGGAAGGTTTAAAGTTTCTCAAGTAAATACAAAAACATGTTTGAGGTATAAATGAGGTAAAGTTACTATATCCCAAATGGAAACCGGGTTGTGGTTTCGATTCCACGGAGAACCGTGCCTCTCGATACGTGACAACTGTTTTGTAAATAAAAGCGAATAATAGTTATTAGTTACCTATTTTATATACAGTCGGAGGGATAAAAGATGAAGTCGACCAAACAGATTTTTAACTCATACCGTTAAAAAGAAAAGAACGATCATTAAAGTTTGTGCAGTGTTTTAACGTCTCAGCTGCTTCACGCCATTTTTTTAAAGCAAAACATCATTACTTGTTTGACCTTGTCTCCGTCATTTTTTTTTTTTTTTATACGTGAGAAATATTTTTGTGAGAGTGAGTACATATGTTTTTAATATTAACTCTTATCTAATAAGTGTGACCTCTATTTTGGCAGATAGATCTCGTATCTATTTCAAATATACGTCTATTACAGACATTATTATATCTTCAATTATACATTTTTACTTTACAATATATAACAATAAGCAAGTACACAATATCTTCGCAGTATTATCTCTCGATAATATCTAAAAACTATCTCTGGTATGTTCCGTTAACGATTCGTGATGCGTGACCTCTAGCAATTCTGTTATTTATCTATTTATTTCTTAGAGGGAAAGACTAGGTAAACTATAACAACTAATATTTCTGGCTGTTATTTATATTTCAGTCGCCATGCTTGTACGAAATACTAATAAAAACCGAGAGTGGGAAGAAATATGGATCTTGAAATATTAATATCTTCCACACTGCCGCTGTTTAGTATAATGGTCCACGAAGGATGAAATACTGTGTTAACCCTTTCGCAACCTGATTCGAACTTATGAATTACGAAAACTGTTTTTTTATCTGGAACCCATCATGTGCGCCTAATCGACAACGTTGATAATTACGTCTGTGTGTATTTGTGTGTGTGAATTGTAAGCTGAGAGTAATAGTGCCTTTGGTTACAAATTTCCAGCGTGCACGGACGACTGCGTTCTTTACTTAGACCTCAGATAGTGCAGCTATGCAGTTAGATCTAAGTCCTACCCTTACCAGCCACTTCATTGTTTTTTTTTTTTTACGAGGATATTTTCCAGCCTATGGAAACAACTTCTATGATTCTTGGAGATCTTACCTGACTCTCCACTGTACTTTTATCATCTGAAAGGCTAGAGAAACATTTGTAACCAGCTTCCTACACTCTCTCTCTCTCTCTCTCTCTCTCTCTCCCTCTAACTCTCCCCTTCTCTTTCCCTCTTTTCACAAGAAAGCTTTCGTAGTTGAATATCAATCCTATCCATCCTACCAGTGTAGATTCACCAAATCTGTTTTTCTTTCTAGCCATCCTTCTCCTCCCCTAGATGATTCTTAGCATAAGAATAACATAAAAGCCTTTTAAATGTCACTCCGTGGAACCAACAACTTGGATAACCTGATGAAAAATTGAAGATTTGTAATTTTCTCATCCATGTCCTGGTATGACATTTTTTATGTTCTGTGCATGACTTTAAACTGCATCCAGTAGTAGGACCCTAGTTCGAGAGTTCAAGGACTTTGAGGAGTGTATAACGACCTCTTATCCACTGTTGTACCCAGGCCTACTCTGACTTGGAATTGTAGCGCCTGTTAGGGTCCCAGCTATGGTTTAATTAGCATATTAAGGCTTGCCTACCTATGCATGTGAAGGGAGATCAGCATGAAATTTGCGTTTCAGTCTTCAGTTAGACATCATTTTATAGTAGTTTTATTTCTATTAACTACTGAGTCCATTTCATTGGTATAATTCACTGTTATAAACAGCAGCATTGTAAAAAATTAAAAATGAAATGTTTGGGGGTTTAACGTAATGTTGCAATGAAATCTTCTTATGGACTTCGATAAGGCAATTAAAAAATTATACCAAGGTATTTCATTGAAAATAGGTCTTCGATAGTATCCGACGAACCCATTATTATTACCAGACTAACCCAAAGTTTCTAACCTTAACCCAAAGCCAGTTTTTAATTACATTTTTAATGCGTTAATAACAGAGATAATAGTTTTACTTTCTAATCAGAGTATGGTCTTTCTTGTGATTCTTCTAGGAAACGTACAATAAGAATTGCATCATTAACTTCTCTAATTCCACCCCCACACACACATGCATGCACACATACACACACACATGCAAGCACACATACAGTCACGCACACATACACACACACGCACACACATGTGTATGTATGTATGTATGTGTGTATGTATATATATATATATATATATATATGTGTGTGTGTGTGTGTGTGTGTGTATAAATATATATATATATATATATATATATATATATATATA
>NC_068983.1:119217538-119222721 GCF_001194135.2 Octopus bimaculoides
AATATTTATTCCATTGGTCTTTTTGCCAAATTGCTAAGTTACAGGTACATAAACGCAACAATATCTGTTGTCAAGCGATGGCGATGACAAATACACACACACACACACACACACACACACACACACACATATGAATATATATATACAGTGGGCTTCTTTTAGTTTCCCTCTACCAAATCCATTCACAAGGTCTTGGTCGGCCCGAGGCGATGGTAAAAGACATTTTACCCAAGGTACCACGCAGTGGGTTTGAACCCGGAACCATGTGATTGAGAAGCAAGTTTCTTTCCACACAGCCACGCCTGCGCCTATATATGTGCATGCGAGCGCGCGCGTGTGTGTGTGTGTGTGTGTGTGTGTGTGTGTGTGTGTGTGATTATCATACAAATCAATATTTGTACAAGATTCATTAAATAGACTAAACTAACAGCATTACAACTATACACCCTCCGTATGGCTTTCGAATAACTTTCATTTAGTAATATTTTTTGCTTTATTTTAACATGCATTCATTCGCTAAATTTATTACCTACAGTGTAAGCGATGAGTTCTTGGCGATACGAACCAACAACTGACCTGTCGGAGATATTTTTAGGAGCAATAGATTTTACGTTAGCACGTGGTAATCAATGTGCAGAAAAGGATTATAGTCCAATAAACCTAGCCGCTGGTACTATGTCATTGTTGTTATTGTTTAGCCGCAGGTGAATCATAATTAAGCAGACTTATGATTGAAGGCTATCAGCCACCACCATCCTGTCTTTTTAAGAGTTTCTAAAATTATATTAACTAATGTATGGGTTGCGTTATCATACAATTGGATGTGATTTGATCAAATCTGGTTGTCGTTTCTAGCATATCATGCATCCAACAGGGACTCCCATGTTGGCTTGTCTTACGTGAAATCACTTGTCAATGGACAATGAAACCACTTATCTATATTTCATAGACCTCGAAATTGTGAAGCAAGATTTGAACACAGAATAAGGTAGAACTTCAATCATTTAATATAATATTATATATTCTACCTCAGTACGTCTTGTAGGTCACTGATTTGTCAATCATTAGCATAAATCGTTAATGTTTGTCGATTGATTTCGAAATATTTTTAGATGACAACATGAAATGACACGCACACTATTAAAGCTTTCTCATTTCCTGCATTTATTTGCTAATATTGTTTGTTTTCCTTTTCTTTCTTTTTTTAAAATCTTCATTCAATCGATTTGTAACAGATGATCTGTCACTACAAATATTTCCGTCAATTACTTCACCATCAATATACTTCCGTTTCTCTTTGACTGCTCTCAACCAGTAAATCCACGCAAAGTATATTCCTTCGTTTGATCAGATATTCATTTTATTTTATCTTCGTTGACTATTCCTTTCGAAAATCTCAATTTCCATTTACTACCAACTACTTTTGTGTCGATGGTTCATAGATTAGATCAACGATTTTAGTCTGCACATACGTCGCATGGTCGTTCTGATTAACTGGTTCTTCATTTCGTTCAGCATAATAATGTGAAAATTAGTTTTCTATTTTTGAAACAAGCCAAATCGAAGAAATATTCATATCGCATAAATTTGGATATAGATGATTCATTGATAGAAGGTTCGTTCGACTTTTATAGTACTGCACAGTAACTCATTGAACTTACAACACTATGATAATGATATTTCATCGGCCCTGGCAGGATGGGATGAAATGCAAAATTGACCCGAGATTTGAACTCAAAAGTTAGTGATTTCGTACGATTATTCGGTACTGAAAAATATAAATTTTATTCTTTTATCTTTTAATTGTTTCAGTCATTTGACTGCAGCCATGAAGAACTTTTATCCAAATGAATAGACCACAGTATTTATTTTTTTAAAAACCCGGTACTATCAGTCTCTTTTACCGAACCGCTGTTACGGGAACGTAAATACACCAAGACCGGTTGTCAAACAGTGGTGGTAGACAAACACAAAAACAGGCTTCTTTCAGTTTCCACCCACCAAAGTGAATGTCTTCTACTATAGCCCAAAGTTATAGCAGAAGACAGTCGCTCAAGGTGCTATGCAGTGGGACTGAACTCGGAACCAATGTGGTTGGAAACTTCTTACCACACAGCCACGCTTGCTTTGCAAAGCGATTTAACCCATAGAGAGTATTCTTGATCCCTTCTTAGAACCCGAATTCAGTCATGTGACCACTACCCAGAATTTCTTTCTTTACTAGTTCACATCTGGAGCGAAAAGAAGGAAAAGGTAAAATTAATTTTTTTGGTGCTAAAAAGTAAAATTTTCATCCATTTATCCATACCAGTGCTTTAAAATTTAATTAAATTATTTTTAAAAGGTTACGTAATTAAGTAGACTAGCACCTATATATATATATATATATTTTTTTTTTTTTTGGTAGAATAAAGCTTCAATTCATTTTAAAAAAATTATTACCCAAGAAAACTTTTCACGCTTTCATTCACTCTCAGGATGGCAATAGAGCCACGTAGTTCAATTTTCTCTCTACTTTCCCGGCCCTTTGCAACAAAAAGCTTCGCAGATATGGAGAGCATTATCATTCTTGGAAAAGAGAAGCCAAAGCTTGAACTGAAAATCACAACCAAAGTGGGTAGAAAGGAATGTCATTGTTATTTTGGTTCCAAGTACTATGAATAGTACGAGTGGATGATGGGATGTCCCATCCTGAACAAAAAAAATTCGATTGAATCATTTTCATTTTTGGATGTCTATAAAAACATATTGGATTTAGATGGACTGAAATGCAAGCCGAAATTAGTTTGTGCCGCAGAGTTTGCAAAGCAAGTGTCAATCACCCAAGAAATTTCAGAAATAATACAGGAACTTGAACTAAATCAAGCTCAGCCATTGACTACTGCTTTTGTAGGATATTCAAATGCATGAAACACTATCAACAATAGCAGAGTTGTCAGTTCATATAAGACTCACTTGATCACCCACCAGATTTTAGAAGAGTTAGGTTATGCAATACCACTGCAAAAGCTCCGGCTGAATTTAATATCAGGAGAAGAGGAGTTTGGAATATCAAGCGCTCACTACCATATGATGCTACGAGATTCCATAAATCTCATTATTTGTATGATTCAGCCAATA
This sequence comes from Octopus bimaculoides, assembly GCF_001194135.2. NCBI lineage: Eukaryota > Metazoa > Mollusca > Cephalopoda > Octopoda > Octopodidae > Octopus > Octopus bimaculoides. The sequence goes on from NC_068983.1 coordinate 119,220,659, forward strand.
GGGTTGACAGGAAAGAAATAGAGCTTTAGAAATATTGAAGAAGTGACAGAGGCTATCCCAGAAACAAAAGAGAATTATAGGCATTGTACAGAACACAAGATCAGGAATAGTATGAGTTCGGAACAAATGGCTATCCCACAAGAATAACAAAGGCAAATGAGATGTTGTGACCAAAAAATACATCACATTGAAGGGGGAGAGCGTGCAAATAAAGCTGTAGAGTTGGGAAGCTAATGTGTAAGGGTGTCAGCAAACAGGAAAGTTTTCATGGCGCGAGTCAAGTAGCGATCCCGCCAGAGACAGGTGTATGTGCTTCCATTCTCAGTCGGTATTAGATGGATGGCTGTTTGGGTGACACTAGTGGTTGTCATCATGCCGAAGTTATGCATTCATATTGTATGTTTTGGCAGAACGTAAGTCATTTCTTGCAGAAAATGTCTGAAAGTCATCAGTATATTTGTTAACACACGGAAACCAAGATGTAACAGTATTAATGCAATGAGAATTAATATATAATTACATCCTGTTGTTTTCCACAAGGAAAATAAAAAGAATGTGGAAGCGCAAAGGAAAGCTAATCTCACAGTGCAAGCAATATGCAAAATATGTAGAAGACGGGCTTGTTCATTCATTCCTTTAACAAAAAAAAAAAGAAAAATCTAGCAAATATCTTAGTAACTGTTACAAGTAAGGGAATACTAGGACGTTTGCTATTGTGTGAAACTTGACACCTTTTTTTTTACAGTATTTCTATCAGTATTGCATCTCTTCAGTCTTCTGGAACTGGCAAACCATTCTACACGTTGACAATGAATGTGACCGCAAGGTCAGCCCTTAAACACCCCCTCCAGCTTAATATTTGAGTGCTATTAATTCCGCCGGTCTTTCCTGAATTAATCTATTTAATGAGTGTATAATATGGACTTTTGCATCGTTAAACGACGGATGAGATTTCCGCAATTTCTTGCTGAAAAACTACATAGCTGCCTTGTTTATAGTGATTACATGTTAGTGTTCACATAAGCCCATTCCCTGCATCAAATCGATATTACCTCTACAGGAACACAAATGTATTACGCGTCAGATATTGAAATGTTTGTAGAGCAATGTGAAAAAGAGTTTTGCTCAAGAACACAACGCACCGCACGGTCTGAGAAATGAAACCATGGCCTCGCGATCGTCAGTGTAACACCATAACCACAATGTCGTGCACTTCACTAGTAGACAGACAGACAGGCAGGCAGACAGACAAACAGACAGAAAGATAGATAGATAGATAGATAGATAGATAGATAGATAGATACGCAGTACATATGCATGTGTACGTGTGGTATTTTTGCTTATGTGTGTCAAAAAGTAACTTAGCCATTGTTAAACAAATATCGATAAGATAAATACTAGGCTGAAATAATTACTCGAAGGGAGTGACAGAGCATACATGCAGTTCAATGTCTAAGACTACCAAAAGAGTAAAAGAATTATTATAGCATTCCAATCATATTTCATGAAGGTGAACATCAGCCATGTATTCTTTAGCTAAGTTTCTTCATACATCAGACATTGTTTTGGATTTCTCCTTAGAAAATGAAGTGAAAATATCCTAGACCACATAAATATTTCATTATCAATATTATCACTATCACATTACGGGAGCAAAATCGCTCCTGACTTTTGACAAATTGGATGCAAATTGCAGATACACAGAAATTAAATTCGCATCGAGTAATAAGTTTTAAATATGAAACTTATTGATCATCCTACCCTATTTCAACGATCGATACAAAATGGTTAGATATTCAAAATAACTCAGGCATAAACGTAAAAAGCTAAATAAATGAATATAAATTTGTCTTATAAGAAAAATAAATAGCTGCACGAAAGAAAAAAGCTACACACTGGAAATATATATAGCATAAATTATAAAAGTATTTAAATCTCAACTCGAGAAACCAAATTTTTACAAACAGAGAGGTAAAGAGGAAAATAAAAATTATATCCGAATGTAAAGCAGTGTGGAAAGGAAGTAATATATATATATATATATATATATATATATATATATA
>NC_068983.1:119225739-119244601 GCF_001194135.2 Octopus bimaculoides
ACCTAGTACTGACATCTTCAATTTTTTCATCCATCCCACCCAACACACACCTTTTGTTTTTTTGCTACAACGTAGTCCATATACGTAATATCAAAGTAGAGTAATTTAGTTCCATACTATAGTCTAGTGCAAGTGGCGACTTACCACATCAACCCCTTACTGTTAATGATTATTTGACACTTGATTTTCATTGACTGACCTAGCTTTTAGAACGTGGTTTCAGCTAAACTCAGGCCGAGTTCTTTGTACTTCGTTATGTGCCAGTGAAGTTACTAGTCGAAATATTTCCTATTCTGATATATTAGTAGTTATGGCTAACAAGCAGTTTATCATATAACATTTTAAAAACGTTTATATCTTAATAGAAGATCGGCGGCGAGCTGGTAGAATCGTTAGCACACTGGGCAAAATGCTCAGCGACATTTCGTCCGCCTTCACGTTCTGAGTTCAAATTCAGCAGAGTCGACTTTGCCTTTCATCCCTTCGGAGTCCATAAGAAGTACCAGTTGAACTCTAGGGACGATGTAACCGGAGGTGGTAGGAATAGAGCGGTTTCAAATTTTGAAGACCAGAAATTTTTAGGGAAGGTGAGGTACTTATTTTATCGCTCCTGAAAGGATAAAAGACAAAGTGGATCTCAACGGCATTTGAAATGTGACTATGCATTTTGTCCGAGGTGCTAACGATTCTGCCAGGTCGCCACCTTTGGAATGCATAATACTAATATCAAACAATGAAATCGACCGTAATCATACACCCACATTCAAATGAAATATGGATTTGCATTAACACACTGATTCGTTCACTATTCGGTAGATATTTATTCACTGGTTGCCAAAATGGAAATAATGTTTCAGAAACCCATAATGTATAGATGTGAAAAAAAATTTTCGTAATTTAAAACTAAAACCTTTAGTACGCTCAACAAGGTTAGGAATAAAGTCAAAATTATGACACAACCAACATACATTTTGAACACCTATGCAAAAGGTGATATCTTAGTGATATACTAAAATATTAGAACAAAATTATTTCCATATTAGAAAATCTAGAACTTTGCTCTTAGCTCAAGCTGAACTAGACCAAAATTTAGAAAACAAGGATGCATTGAAAACAAATGGGTAAATGTGAATAATATTTCTTTATGTCCAATTGGATTCCAAAACATTACTTTTACAAACTCGGCGCTTAAAAACTATTCGCAATGTCTGACTAGTGGAGATTTTGTTGTGTTCATAATATAGGTGACTCAAGTGAATGTTAATCTCCTCAAACTCTTATGAAGTAGCAGGCCCATGTCGAACGTGGTAGCGGTTAAATTCAAAAATGGTATAGTTTCCAAAAATCATTTCGTTATGAAATAACATCATTAGGATGCTCGAATATGTTTTTGTAATAATATGAAGTTCGTACAGATAACATTTGGTGGTAATTCAGTCAAATACTTCTGAAATGTAAGGCCTTGATTTAAAAAAAGAAATCCCGAAAGGTTTTGAAGTGTAAAATATTTTTAGTCTCAAGTGTTGCCGTGTCTTCTGAAAGATGCGATTAATTAATGGTTTTAAAACTTTAAAAAAAATGTCACAAATCATTTCAAAATCTATTTGAAATTAAAAAAGAATTTTCTGAACTGGGGTCAACTTTATTTCAATTCCACAATGTAACTGTGTAACTTATGTAAACGGAAACAATTTTTAACCTCCCCCAAAAAAGGAGATTTCGAAAGTTAATCGGCTGAAATGAATTCGTTATGTAGATAATAAATTAGACTAATAAAATAATTTTATTTTCATTTCAATGATTAAAATGTGCTTATTAAAACAAAAATGGAAATGTATAGGGAATACAAAAAATTATAATCGCATACATTTTGACTCTAGCAATATATACAGTTTTCTTTCATTTTATACGTTATGAGGATTCATTTTAGAAATTGCGAAACACATTCCGTTTTATTAATTCTTTTATCCAGGAATTTAAATGCTGGCAACAGGGTGAAACATTTCATTAACCTTTTTTTGTTTGTGCGAGGAATACTTAAAATAAATATGGTTGTCAGGAAGTGAAACAGGAGATAAATTGAAGGTTTGCTGCGCCACACAAGGGATCGATAACATTTTAGGAAATACAGAAGCAGTTACGGGCGACAAAAAAGGAGTAGAAATTCTGCAAGAATTATTAAATAGCGACATGCCAGATGAGTCCCCAATTTGAGAAGCATCATTAAAAGTCGAATTTCCAGAATTTGAACAATTTTCGCTGTCAGAGTTAGTTCCGCGTGAAAGTTTGTAAGTAAAAACAGGATCGGGAATTGCCAGAATAGGCGCTGGCGATTTATTAATACCAATAGTTTCTAGACTACTGCCAGAAACTGTCCGATGCAAACCGATACTGGGTTTTGGAGAGACATTTACGATTGGTAAAATGTCATTATTCAATTTATTTAAGTGGTTTCGAAATTTTATTTGACAAGTTGTAATGATCATTTTAAAGCTTTGTTCATTTTGCTTTAAATCCTCAAGCATATTAACTAAATCGCAACGAACGTCCTCAAGTATTTCTGTACAAGAATCTTCAAGAAAATGTGCAAATATTTTAAAAAGGCTATCCTGTAAAAAGAAGTACTCAGTGCTTTCAAGACGGTTGCGTAACACTGGTAATTTTTCCACTGTAGCTATGGAGCCGATATCAATTATACCAAGCCATTGTTCCACTCGCCCCTTACAAGCAAACTTTTTCCCTTGCGGTATTTCTCTCTCCAGAATAGTGAGTAACTGAAGCCGGTCAATAGCAAATACATCAGATCTTAAAAGACTGAACAATATTAGATCGCGTGTACAATACTGACAGTGATTAAACGTGTGAAATCGAGACCGTGACTTACGTATAATATCTATTTTCTCTAATAATGGTAGACGGAACGCCAACATATAAGAATTGCCTGGTAAGAGTGGCGGTGAAGTAATGCACAAAGAATGAGGATTTGTCCAATAAAAGCCATTGGGTGATAAAGAATCCATTCAGGAAATATTACTGGTTCGCTATTTCAAGTTTTGTTTTCCATTCTCGTCACTTATGTATAAATCACTTTGAATAAAGAAATTTATTGTTTGCCACACATTTATTAGAGGGGTTAGCAGTGTCAAAATTTGGCTCATCCCAATCCCATGTCTATTTCTTTTAGACTAAATTAAATTTTCTATTTAATTGTACCAAGTCTACGGTGCAATTTCGATCCCAAGTTAAAACCATTTACCTATGTATGACATTGCAAATGTTTTTGAGCTTCGTCATAAAAAAAAAGAAAATATATTTACCGTATATTTTAATTAGATTTACTAACAAAACTAGTTCGCCGTCGATTTCCATTTAAAACCTTTTAGCAATAAAGTCCATTGTACAATCATAACTATCACAAATGCCATTCACTTTTCCCTTGAAATGCCTTGCTTTACATTTTATATAATTGTTTCAATAAAAATAGTTGATTTGATGCTGTCCGATCAAGTACAGAGCGATAGAAATTTATTTAGAAGGGAGGGTGACTGTTTTTCTTTAATATAGTAAATAGGATCTCAGATACAAAATGGATTGGAACGAAATATTCTGACACCTTTCAATTTTCTGTACTGAACAAAGGGTTTAATTTGCTTAACCAAAACCCGATTCTTAATTTTGGAGTCAGTGAAATGGGTACTGAATTCTTTCTCAACGGTTCGCTCTCTATACAAATAAGGTTGTTGTTTTGAGGGAAGGGCTGTTTTGATTGTTGTTGCTTTTTTTCGTTCTTGTTCTTTTTTTTTTTTTTTTTTTTTTTTTCATAATTTCATATAAATGCAGTGAGTCGTGGGTTGAAACATAATATCACTGGGTTAAAATATATTCCGAGGAAACTAGTGTTGGTCTGCATCAAAAACAAGAGCAACATAATAATAAAACATCTAAAGTGTGTTGAATTCATGTGCCATAAAGTGAAAGGAGTTTAGCGTTTCGATCAATGATATTCCTCCTAAAAATGTAGTAAGGTGTCTTTAAAAGAAACGACTTTACTGTTTCTACACTCTCTCCTATTTACAGAGAAGTGTCCTGCCGGAAGCGTTCAAAACTCACTTCCCCTCTTCTCCCGGCACATGAAGGATGCACTCACCCCACTTCCCTTCCCTGTTCATAACAGGTACTTTTTCATCGGTCTTTGTCAAATTTGCAGCGTCGCCAGTATCTGAACTCAGAATGCAGAGAGACGAAATTAAACACGTTTAAACCGGCACTCTAATGCGTCAGCCAATCCACCGTACTTGACTAAATTGTTTCAATATCTGCACACTGACGCATTTTTAGTTTTTCGAGACATATAATCACTGGGTCGACCTCAGTACTTAACTATTCGAAAGTGAGATAATGACAGATCTTCCAAGTGATCACTCGAGCTGTTAGAATTATCATATATATAAGAAAAATCATATATATATATATATATATATATATATATGCGTAACATTTTTTGCCACTATAATATGGCTGTTCTATAAAGAACAATGTTACTACTTTTTAACTCCAGGAAAACGTTTTTTCGAGTTGGTTGACGACACACAACTCGTGTCCGATATATTGTAAGGGAGCGAACTACTCCCCTCCAGCTTGGCAACACCAGTAGACCATGATCTCTGGGTCTTTACCCTTCATCGGTACTTGACACCCGCCTGCTAGAGATAGCAGTCAATGGTCCCTACTCACAATATGTAAACAGAAAAGCGGCAAACAGCCGCTGTTCTCGCAACCAGGAAAACAGCTAGTTCTAAAATCTCTAAACGAGACATAGGAAGTAACAATACTAGACGTAACGTTTTCTGCCATTATAACACTATAATCATGGTCTACTGGTCTTGCGAAGCTGGAGGGGAGTAATTTGCTCCCTTATTCGCAATATATCGGACACAGGTTGTATGTCATTAACCAACTTTGAAAATACGTTTTCCTGGGGTTAAAATGTAGTAACATTGTTCTTTATAGAACAGCCATGTTATAGTGATAAAAAACGTTGTTTTGTTTGTTATTACTTATATAACGATTAGAGATTTTAGAACTAGCTATTTTGCTCGTGTGTCAGTGTATGCATGGGGTCGCTCTTGAGTGTCACTGATAACATATAACCCAGTGCAACGTGTCACTTGGTCGAGTCGTCACGACTAAACTACAAGCACATCAAGCTTTCCCGGCGAGGAGGGTGATTATTCGACACCCTACGAGATAAAAGTGAAAAAGCAAGATACGGCGAAAGGTGGAGCAACTCATGAGAGTCAATGGCCATCCAACTGAGGTCTGCCGTTCATCAGTCTCATAGCATACTTGCATCAACTGTTGTTATCAGCAATACCAAAAGTGTGAATGGTCCCATACAAGCTATTAACATGTTAAACAAATCATTGTATGTGTTGTCCAAGCGATTTGCTTACTCTATTCTTTATCAGGACCATCCTGAAACAGAAAAAGAAAAGATGGGAAAATGTAGATTGTTTGGCCTTCATGCGTCAAATACGACAAGAGAGATTATCATATGCATATGTGTGTGTGCATACACACATATATATATATACACACACACATATGTACCTATGTGTGTATGTATGTACGTACATATGTATGTAGAGTAAATGCATAAAAACCACAGGTAATAACTATTGAACAATAAACTCAGTGCATGTACGAGGGAGTACCCAAAAGTAACCGGAAACGTTTTCCGTAGTAGTTCAGGCTTCCACCGCTAGAAGCCACTTGATGCGACCCTGAAGCATCAGTCTGCTAACAGACGTCCTCGTGATAAGGTCATGTTTTCACGTGGTGTATTGCTTTTTGCAGTGCTTTTTCTTGTTCGTTGATTTTTGCAATGGCTGAAACGAAAGAACAGCGTGCTTCCATGAAATTCTGTTTTCTGCCGGGGAAAACGGCGGCCGAAACAATTGTCATACTTCAAACAGCTTACAAGGACACTGCATTGGTTTTCACGCTTTAGGAACGGTCACTTGTCGCATGAACACCAACCTCTTCAGGGGACCGTCGACCTCTCGAACGAATGAGAACATCACGAAAATTCATGAATTGATCTTGGAAGACAGTCGCCGAACAATTGACGAACTTGTTGACATGACTGTTGTGTCTTGGAACTCCTACCAAAGAATTTTAAACGAGAAATTGCGCATGAAAAGAGTTGCAGCAAAATTTATGTCTCGGTTGTTCACGGAAGATCAAAAACATTCACAATTGAATGCGTGTCGTGAACTGAAAGAACAGTTGGCAGTTGATCTGGACCTTTTTTCGAAGGTCATCACTGGTGACGAAAGCTGGTGCTACGAAAGCATTCGATGTCACCACGCCACTAAAAAAGTGCGTCAAGTGAAATCCAATGTCACAATGATGCTGATTTGTTTCATCGATTTGAAAGGAATTATCCACACAGAATTTGTTCCTCCTGGACAAATTGTTAACCAGACATTTTATTTAGCAGTTCCGAAGCCTTTGCGAGACGCGGTGAGTCGAAATATCCCAACTTGTGGCAAAGTGTAGAGAGTGATGGTTTCATCACGACAAAGCGCCTGCACACACCATCTTGAGTGTGAGACAGTTTTTGACCAAAAATGGTATGGCCCGGCTTACCCGCCTTCTCTATGCACTCGATCTTGCTCCCAGCATCTTTTTTTTTGTTCCCCCGAATGAAAAATGTCCTTAAAGGAAAACGTTTTGCAGATGAGGAAGAGGTGAAGAAAAACATGACGGGGGTGTTAAAAAGCATCACTTCGCAAGAGTTCCAACACTGCTTCGAATAGTGAAAAATGTGTCTGGACCGATGCATTGCTTCAAACAGAGAATATTTAGAAAGCGGTAAAAGTGTAAGCATGTAAAACTAAGTGAATAATATAATATTGTAAAATTCCGGTTTCTTTTGAGTACCCTCGAATAGTGTCTACTATTTATTATAATGAAGTCGACAGTTAACAGTTTCGTACTCAAACTATAAACAAAAATCAGAAGAAAATTAATAGTAGGGTATACATGTACCGCTGAAAGCTAAGAAGGGCATAGAATTGGTCAAAATGAGAGGAAGTCAAAGGCTGGGAAGAAGTGATGGCAGTAGGAAGAGAAGATAGAGTTGCGAGTAGTTACAGAAATGGTTTAAATTTAAAGAAGAGGGACACGGAGAGAGGATGCTTAAGTTGGAATAGTGGAGTTCAGAGAGAAATAACAGACATAACCTGAAAATTTGTACAGTACATTGTTTGTTGTGAATTGAAAATGAACTGCATTGTTCTAATGCTTTCTTTGGAGTACATTTAAGATTAAGACTGAAATAAAAATTTGGAACTACATTTTATTAGCTTATTCGGAGAATGCGTTACAGAAACATTCTTCTTTGTATTTCTCTATTACGTAATCAATTTTGAATTGTTTTAGATACACACATACACATACTCACACACACACACACACACACACACACACACACACACACACACACACACACACACACACACACACACACACATATATATATAACTTCTAACTTGTTAGAAGAACTGATAATTGCAGATAGAAAGCTCATTCAACAATTGCAAAATTTACTTGTCGGACGCGTTTTTGCTTCGCTGCAGTTTTTTTTTCTTTGTTGGTTGAGTGGTTTCGCAGCAGTTTTTAAGTATAACGCCACCATAGTTTGGTGAGCGTTGCTGAGATGGAGAAAGTGAAGACATATGCGACAGCAACGGGGAGTCGGGCTTCCGTCGTCCCAGGCCCGCTGAAACAATGCGAAATGCACTGGAAAGAAGACATGACTAAGAAATTTGGAAAATATCTAGAGATGGTACAGAAAGCGGGGCCAAACGTAAAGTTGACCCCATCAAAGGTGGAAAAGGCGAAAATGGAAATTACGGTGGTGGAATATAAATAATTTTCAAGGAATAATAAAAGAATAGTGAGCGCAACTAAGGAGGCTGTGGAGAAGTGTTTGAAGGAATTGAAAGATGTGTCGTTTTCACAAGAGGCAAGACATACGCGCCTGTGGAGATCACATTTGTATCGGAGGAGGCAGCAAGGAAATACGCCAATGAGACCTTAACTGGAGGAAATTGGATGCTCTTTCCCAATCAGATGGGTAGATGTCCAACAAGGATTAGGGTGGGTAGGATCCCGCCGAAAATAGAGCCGGAATGGGTAATGGCGACAAATCTACTGGAAAAAAGGAGAAGTAGAGGTAGTTATGATAACCAGAACCCAACAAATAAATTGATGGGGGGGATGACTTGGAGGTGGTTTTCACAGCAAGTCAGACAGTATACGATACCATACCGGAGACACTGGAACTGCCAAACGAGGACAAGCTGGATATAATGTCGGGAGGGAGACATCCAAAGTGCTATGAATGTGGCAAAAGAGGTCACATTAGAAGAAGGTGCCCAGAAATAATGGAAAACATAGAAATGGAAACGCATGAAGGCGTGATAGAGGAGAAGAAACAGACACAGGAAGAGGAACAGAGAGTCGATTTTGAGGAAGCTAAGTCAAGGAAGAGAGAATGGAGGAGCTCATAGCCGAAATTTGAACAAGGAAAGAAATATAAATCACAGGTTCAAGTGGGATCACCGAGGAAAGAAGATAAAAGCAGAACATCACCAAGTGAACATACAGACCTACAATTGCACAAACAGACAGATTCACAGACGCATAAACTCACAGACATACATACACACGGAAGCGTAAAAGATAACACAGAGTAGCAGAAACCTAAAAGCACAGAACCTGAAAGCACAGACACACAGACACAACATGCAGACTTACAGTCGCACAAACATGCAGACCCGCAGACAAATAAACACACAGACATACAGCTACAAATAAACCCAGCGCTCCAATGGTGAACTATGAGGAAATTAAGAAATATATAAAATGGTAAGTAGAGTTTTATGTTGTAAAGAACTGTTGAGATAATTGTGAAAAAAACTTTTGATGTTGAAACAATTTTGAAAAGACTGTGGAGAGAATTGTGAAAAGAGCTTTTGAAAATGTTGAAACAATTTTGAAAAGAAGTGTTGAAATAACTGAAATAACGTAACCACACCAGAGCGGAGCTGGGGTGGCCGTCCCATCTTCATTGTATAATGTTCCATTCTTTCATGTGTTGATCGTCCCCACATGTGTGTATTGTCCCATCTATGTTTAGCCCCTTGTGGGTAATAAATAAATCAATTGCAGACAGAAAGCGCTTGCATAAAAATCTTCTTCCTATCTTCATCAGGTCTGTGTTAATCTGGATTTTGAAAGACAATATTTCAATATATTTTTCATACATATGTGTATATATGTATATATGGTAACTGTGAATACGCAAACGATTATGATCATGACGGATCTGCTCAGGAACAGATCCACCATGACTAACAAATTATCTTATTCAAGATATCAAAGACAACAGCTGTCAGCATTGCCCGTGCTGAAATTTAAAGTCAATAACAGCTTGCACAACTCCGCTAGAACTCTCGCCTACAAAGACAAGTAGTTCAGAAACAAGCAGAAGCATGTCTGGCTTCGCAGTGAGGCTGGTGTTATTTCGAAATTTTCTTCTCGTAGATCTCTTACTCCAGATGTTGGATAATTGTTGATTCTACTAAATTCATCCATCTTTTGACAGGCTTCTTTTTCTTGTTTTGACTTCCAGGGTGTCCAACAAAAACCACCCTCCTTACGAAGTCGGCTTAATAGGGTTACCGGTTTAGTCGCCGAAGGGACCGAGAGTGCGACAGTGTGACAGCCTAACAGTGCAACAGTCTGTACTGGGCTACATGTTACCAATAACGCTAAGAATGACTTAACATAAGTTTTATTTCGTCGAAACAGCATTGTTATAAGCACCAAAAGTCTGAAATGAGATCAATTTCTCTGTAACCAAAACTCTGTTCAGTTATTAATACCGTGTAAAGTCGAAATAAGGGGTGCTCGGTTGGGAGAATTGTAAGAGCGTTCAACAAATATCTTGCGAAATTTGTTCCAGCCCTTTGTGTACTAAGTTCAAATCCAGCTGGGGCTAACTACGGTTGTCATTTTCCCAAAGTCGATGAATAATGAACCAGGTTCTCTCTCTCAAAGGGTCCATTTTCTTCAAGATAACTGCTTTCAGTCTATTGCAGCGAGATAAGCGTGGTCACTGCAACTTTGGCAGAATATTTCACATAGTGATGATGAAAGGCGAAATATGTATTGTAGCTCATGAGTGTGAATTTGTGACTAGACGTTTAACGAAGTTCCTCAACAGGAATTTGTTTGGCTTCGTTTTTTTTTCGCTGTTGTTCTTTGGCTCCAGATCAGCACTAATTGAGGAATTGTTCCAGCCGTGGTCATCCCATCTTACCTTTTCGTTTATGTAAGACTGCTTTAGTCAATGTATTCTTCTTCTTTTATGATTGTAACATATGATCAGAGAAAATATGGCCACTTTTTATAGCAGGACAAGCAAGTGCATGGAGGCTCTTTCGGTGATTCAGCAGTGGATCTTATTCCATTCTATTTTATTTTATTTTTGTTGCCGTCTCTCAGATTACGGTCAGGAAGAGATGCAACTTCTAAGAAAAGTTACCTACAACAAACTATTGTATTTATCAAGGGAAGTTTTAATCTGCATAGAACAACTACTAGCCTTGTCACTGATACCCCGTGGTACGTGAAAGGATTTAAGGGCTCCTACTATGGTTATGGGAGTACCAAAATATTATGGCGAACGATACAAGATTAGAAGTAACATTGGTTTCGATTACTGATTATAGTAATTTTCTTTCAGTTACATCATTTATACATTTGACATATAATAATCTCAACATCATAAATTTTTATTGTCAAACAATCTAAGAAATATCAACATGATGCAGCAAACAGTACAACTTACCCTAGCTCCTGACAAACCAAATAGTTGTAAGCAGTGGCTAAAAGACAAGTATACCACACATCCATACCATTCTGCATGATAAATCAAGTGTTTCCTTTTTTAATGTAAAGAACCAATATTAGATCAAAATATTGAGGAAAATCAAGACAGTGATATATCTAAAATATTAACTTTTCTTTCTGTTTATAAAACAGAACATTTTATTTGAAAATATATCGTCTATCAAACATATACACTAAGGTTTGCAAATATTCGATGTTAATTTTACATGATTTTTTTTTCCTCCTCTGTGCACAGCATTTCCACTGATTAAACTACATCTGCCCCACATATTGACATCACTTGCATAAAAAATACTTAAAGTTCTGTAATAACTATTGCTTATATCGTATAATCTTCTCGAAATAAAAAAATAGAAAATGTTCTACGGAATTGCTTTTAGAAAAGAATACTAGTTTTTTTTTTCTGACTTTAAGAGGAAAGCTCTAGAACATCTCAGTAACTGCAAAACAAAAGAATTGTTTATTTGAGGATACAGGTGAAGTAAATTGAGACAAATAATAAAGACTATTTTTTATCTGTCAAAATGGTAGGTAGGGATGAAGGTGATCGAGTTAATTGTTTACAGACCGACATAGACACTGCGTTACATTCAATATAAAAATACTTAACTCTCAATTACTTTCCAACAAGATAAAAACATTAGCCATACGTGGGTGGGACATACACACCACGGCAACATGTGCAGGATAACTGCATAAATTATGAATATTTGGTAGCTTGCAATTATTATTTATAATCCTCTCTTGGATTGGATATCAATCCATTTTATTTCAAACAAGAGATCAAGTAATACATCTGATTAGAAGAAAATTAATCTTTACTAGGGCATATGGCAGTAAATAGAGAAAATGTATATGGAATCGATAATATCAACTAAAAGGAGATTAAGCTTTTTAGATATTAGGCATGAGGTAGTTTGCGTTGTGGCGTATGTGACTTTCTGAAATGTATTAATAATATGAATAAAATGGATGCAATCAGAAACGAAAATTGTTCCCTGGGATCAGTTGATCAGAAGTAGAGTGTGTGCGTGTGTCATACGGACTGCTGCATTCCCAAAATCTGGTTCTGAGTGAGTTTATGCCATATTCCTTGTAATAACACATTTCTAGCAATAGTAATTATTGATATCTGAATAATAATAATTCGCTTTTGACATATTCCCAAAACTCTTCTTTGGTAATTTTATGCAAACTCCAGTTTAACAATAGTTACACTCTACGGTACACACAAACAAACACACACACACACATATACATACACACATATATATATATAACGATTTCGGGCTATTTGTGTCCATCATCAATGGTGAACGTCAAACCACTAACAAACTATACTGAGAGGTAATGTTTATCGCCACACCAGCATGGCTCTTTGACGTTGCTACTGTTTTTAATCCCTAAGAATCCTGGGATTAAAAACGGTAGAAACGTCGAACAGCCACATCGATGTGGTGATAAACATTACTTCTATAAATATATTTATTTCAAATATCGACGAAATCACTGACACTGGTCGAGCATTTCGATTAAGCAAATGTAAGATTTTTGTCAAGCCCTGAGTGGAACCCAACCGAATATAGGTGGATACAATAGACTGAAGGTGGAATTATCTGTAATAACAAAGACTTGATTGAATAAATTTGACCTGGCTGTGTGGTAAGAAACTTTCTTCCCAACCACATGGTCCAGGGCACCTTTGGAGGTGTCTTCTATTATAGCCTCGGGCCGACCAAAGCCGTCTGAGTGGATCTGGCAGACGGAAGCTGAAAGAAACCCGCCGTATATATATATATGTATATATATGTATGTATATATTTGTGTATGTTTTTGTTTCTGTTTGTCCCCTCCCAACATCACTTGACAACTGATGCTAATGTGTTTACGTCTCAGTAACTTAGCGGTTCGACAGTAGTAACTGTTTTCACCTCAATAGACGTCATTGATTGGTTGAAATTACCGAAATACGACAACTTTAACACGAAGTAACTTCGAAAATAAAGACTTTTCTTAAAAACGCCAAGAGTAAATGATGTTTTAAATGACACATTCTACCAGTATACAAATTTGAAAGCGTTTAGTTACAAAAAATTATTTTTTCTATGTGCCGGCCAAAAGGAAAAGATCCCAAGACCGTAAACTGCCGGAACTGAAAGAATATCGGACTGCATACCTAGTGGGTATTTGTTCGGGTTCTTTGCGTTCTAAGTTCAAATACCGCAATGGTCTACTTGTATGATAGATTTAATATAATGCCAGTTATCTTGGGCTACTTCAGAGGAATCTACATTGTTGCAACCATTCAGACCAAATTTTTGGTTTGACGATTCCGACTGTCAGTGCCAGAGGCTTTCACGCCAGGCTTTAAAAAAAAAAGGTAAGAAAGAAATACTATTTGAGGAGGTATTCTTCAGCACACTGAATAATCAGCAGTAAATCAAACGAACGTTTATTCTTCATTCTGTGTAATGGACTTCGATGCACTCGAAATTTAATCATTGGGTGTACTCGATGTCTAATCATTAACAAACGTCTATTAAATAACGGAATTATCCTTTCAAATTTAAGCACGCGACCAGCCAATACCATCGACACCAATACGAGGTTGGTACTTTATTTTACTGATCCCGAAATGATGAGCGGTGGAATTTGAACTTAGAATGTACTGGTGGAAGAGATACCGCGTGGCATTTTTCTCGACGCTCTAACGATTCTGCCAATTAACCGCCCTATAATGGGTTATAGACTAATAAATTACCATGAGCTCAAAAAAGTAAACGAGATTAAAATTTAAAATTAGCATTTATTTTAAGTCGAGCACTTGTCCATTGCCACGGCGAGGTGATATCATGCAGCTACAAATAGATATAAGATTTTTAAAAATCCCTTAAAATCATATACGTTTTGAATACATTTTACAAGCCTTGATATATCCAATCTTAACCATGTTTTTTCCCCGTCAATTAAATTCTGCTTAAAAGATATTGGTCAACCTAATCTTGTGGCAGAACACACGTTACCAATATGCTGCGCTGATATATCGCGGTTTCGAAATTAACTTTTTATTAACCATACAACCACGTCTGTAATATTGATTTCAAATTTTAGCACAAGGCCAGCAATTTCAGGAAAGGAGTTAAGTCGATAACATCGACCCCAAAGTTAAACTAGTACTTAGTTTTTCGACCCCGAAAGGATGAAAGGCAAAGTCGACCTAGGTGGAATTTGAACTCAAATAGTAAAGAAGGATGAATTGCCGTTAGGCATTTTGCCCGGCGTGCTAACGATTCTGCTAGCCCGCTACCTTAAACCCACGCCTGTAATATTTCAACAAGAAACTTGCTTTTTCAGGATATCAATAACTTATCAAGAATTCCACCAACTCAGAACACCGCTCTTTATCCAATAAACGTTTTCCATTCCTTTTACAAATATATCACATCCATATTCGTATGCACTGATTTATATGCACGTCATAATACTGAAAGAAATGAAATAATTCAACGATAATTACAGTGCTTGCAAGAAGAATGTCACAAAAGAATTGTCACACGTTTATTAATCCTTTGTAATTTTCAAATTCGTTTATTGGAAGCGAGCAAGTCAGAAAATATTTACAAAGCTTCTATGAGTTTGTTTAGTCACAAAATTCAATAAATCAATACAAGTGTTTCCTATTTTTCCTGCATCGTCCAATGTATAATGTATTTTATTGTTTTACTTTAGTTCCGCCTTTTCTATCTCTTCTGGAGAACTTCGAGTGAAACTCAGCTACTTTTATTGGCTAAAAAAATCATCGATGAAGCAGTGACAAGCTGATAGGAACTAGGTAATACAATTGTAAGAAGAAAAATCTTCAAACAATGCAGTATACTTTCTGAAAACTATAAAAACTTTCTTAGTGTGTGTGTGTGTAGGCTTGTATTTGTTGTAGCTGGCCTAATCGATGAATTTCAGACAAACGCGTCGTAATTTATTACGTTGCACAGTACCAAATACGGCCAAGCGATAGAGTCTTTAGAGCATCAGACAAAATACTTTGCGATATTTGTTCCGATTTTCTGTGTTTTAGTTCAAACACCGCCAAGGTCGTCTGTCATCCATTTGAATCGATAAAGATGTATGAATCCAAGCCAATAGATTGGCAGGAATCTAAGAACATCGAAGTGGATATCATGTTGCATTTGTACTGGCTTTTTGTGTTCTAAGATCAGTCTTGCTGTGGCCTACTTGGGTGGTATAATTAACTAGGTACCCATTTTGACACCGCCGCTCGGTATCTTGTGTGTTTTAACAGAGTCCACTCTGTTGCAGGTATTAGAGCCAAGTTTCTGATTTAAGGATACTTTCCGACCGACCGACCGACCTATCTCAGAGACCCTGTAACAGGTCATGAGCTATACTTTCTAACCATACTAACAAAAAAAAAAAAGACATTGTACTCTCAACCATTTTATAATCAGAGGATATATTATATAAATAGGTGGGTGTTTCCTTCGAAAGTCGCATACTTGTTGGCATTTGCCCTGTCTTAGTTCTTCAATTTCCTTTCTGCTTCGCAAAGCTTTCGATTCCAACCCTTTAACCGATGAATTTCTTGAACAATGATCGTAAATTACAAAATCTTTTCTCATCTTAAATTTCTTCATTTCTTCATTGACCGTCAATACATATTCTGTGGAAACAACAGCATTATTGTTCTCAATAAAAGCTTCGAATGTATCCTCGACTGTTTTACTTCGTACTAAATATACTCACCTTTGCACATCTATGTATCATGCATGGTAATCTTGTTAAAACGCTTACTTTACAATCGTAGGATTTTGAGTTCGACGCCAAAGCTTTACACCTTAGCCAAGTGTTTATAACAGTCTCATGTGACCGAAATCTTGTAAATGAAATTGAATAAAGGAAAACTGCGAAGAAGTCCAACGGATAGACAGTGTTTGTTTGTTGCAGATCTAGCCTATCGTTTTGTTTAATACCTCAATCTTATCCCCCCCTCCAAATGGCTTTAGCAGAATCTGCTCACACGCAAACACATAGGCCAAAACCTCGGATACCACGATTCTCCTGAGGCGTTGCTTCTCACAGTAGAAACGCATGAGTCGTAGTTTCTTTAACCATTTATTTCAGAAGTCTTAGTGCGTTTGCAAAACATTAATGGATGCTACTCTTACTTTGACTAAACCATTAAAAAATATGCATTTTTCTTAATAATGTAGTCCTCTTAGCGTAAGCACCTTAGAATTTTCAATAGTTTAAATTTAGGATTTCAGTAGAGCAATTTTGTAGAATCAGTTCCTCTTTATTTTCTAAAATTAACTCACAAGAAAGAAAACTAAGATGCAATATACTTCTTTTACATTATTATTCTTTTCTTTAACATTTTAAGATCAATCGCATATTTTTGGTTTGGAATATCAGCACGTTTCAATGATCCACTGCCTCAATGAATAAACTCAACTCAAAAAATCAGATACTTTGCTCGAAACGCTAGATTTTTCTCATCTTTCCTGGAGTCATATTAACATTACCTGTCCATGTTTATCGCCATTAGTCTCCTCCAATTCTACAGCTTAATTTCGAATTTGCACAAGACTCGATCATCATTCAGATGTCTTTTTCCATAATAATTTCATTGGCTAATCAAAAATGAACTTAGTTTTTTAAATGTTGTAATTGAAAAATGAGGTGCTTCACTGATTCCACCTACCTATACGGTTACTATATTAGCGAATGTACAACTATCTCGGTGCCGTCTTCCTTACCAGTGAACAGCTCAACTTCTTAATCGCTTTCGTCATCTTTTAAAATTTTACCCAAGATAGAATACTTGCTACTGTAATGAAAATATCTGAAAATCTAAAATAATGTCACTTTTAGCTGAATAGAAGATGCTTCGAGAATGAGGAAATAAATTTGTAAATAAGACCAATCTTTAAAATATTTGATGCTACTTTAAGAAAAATGTAAGAATTACTTTTATGAGACAAAATGAGTTTACAAGCTAATTACTAGTCAAACTGTCGTTGGTCAGTACCTCATCACCGGTGTTTCGTTATTTCCTTGATAAAGACATTGGCTAAGTTCAACTTCGCTGCAAATAGCTACTCTAGGATGTCACTCTTATTGTAACCGAACGTTGTAACATTAATAGTTACATATGGTTATAGCTCTGCCCTCAAATATTCATGGAACCGCCTTCGCATTTTGTCACTTCAACTATTTCTCCTTGCCCATGGCGCTTCTCAAGCCTGTTTTACTTATGGAAATTAAGTTCTGCTGTACCTATCTGCCACGACGATGATAGTCTAATCCCTAAAATATTTCTTTGACGGTCGTATCCCACTAGAATCCAGCAATCCTAATTTTCATCGCCTCGCTCATCTCATTTTCACTTTCGAGTGCTTTTCCTGTTCTCAGAGTTAAGAGGTGACCAAAGAACCGTAATAGATCCATCTCAAATGCAGCTACATGTTTGTTGCTTCTATTAAAGTTAACATCTTCACACAGTTCACTGAATCCACCCACCCATACGGTTACTATATTAGCGAATGTACAACTGTCTTGGTGCCATCTTCCTTACCAGCGAGCAGCTCAACTTCTTAATCGCTTTCGTCAACTTTTTAAAATTTTACCCGAGATCTCACATTAACCATTACCACTACTTGTGCTAACTTCCAGGACATCGTCTATATTGATCATGCTAACTTCTCAACGTCTGTTTTTCACAATCACACCAACTCCCACCCATTTTGCTATTTCACTGCATTCATTCCCACTCATACCAAATCCGTTATCCACTGCTTGCATTGCCTTCACCTTCATCGCCTTTGTAATTATGACTTCGAATCTGATATTTGCTTGCATCCACTACTTATCACAGTACTTCCCCACTCCCGATCAGCCGTTATTAATTTCTGACATCATTCCCTCATTGTTGACCATGTCTCTGCACTCATGCACCACGTTACAACTGATCACCTTCCATGTCTCACCAACTATCCCGCCATATACCCTATCCAGTGTACCATTTTACCGCACTTCCACGTTCTCCACTCTGACCCTTTTATTTGTCATATCACCCGGAACACCTTCTTTATTTCTGATACTATCACAATCTCTCGTCACTCTTTACCCTGTTGCGACACTTTTCCTTTCATCCAGAACATCATTATACTGCTGGATGAACATCTTCGATTTTGCTGACCGTTTCACTTTTAATAGCAAGAATATTATTTAATGCATAACATACAAGTTTTGAGGTGGCGTGTTCGGTGTTGGACAAACAGGTTGCAGTTGAATTCATATTAGAGAGTGCCTTTTAGATGCTTGTTGCAACACTTCAATTTTCCTATCCACACCTCCCTACACACAGCGGTGTGTAGGGAGGTGTGGATAGAGAAGAACTATTCATACTTTGGATCTCCTATTCACACTTGCACCGTAAACAACTAAATTTTTACCTTAACACAGCCAAGACAACAGCGACTCCAGTTTGACCCCTCCACTTTGCACCTCTTCCCTAACCGACCCCTCCCCTCCTTCAAACGCGCCCACAACCTACGAGACCCCTTGGTCCACAGCTTTTTCACTAACCCAACCTCTCAACCAGGATCCTTCCTCTGCTCCCGCCCACGCTGCCGCCCTAGCCCTAACCTCTCCAACACAACCCTCCTCACCGGCACCCATCATTGACCCTATCAGATCACCGACTCCTTCACCTGCACCTCTACCAATGTCATCTACTGCATCTCCTGCTCTCTCTCTCTCTCTCTCTCTCTCTCTCTCTCTGCCATCCTCTATACATCAGGAATGTCATCTACTGCATCTCCTGCTCTCTCTGCCCTTCTCCATACATCAGGCAAAC
>NC_068983.1:119246944-119248207 GCF_001194135.2 Octopus bimaculoides
TTGAGAGTTGTTCTGGTAAATATTATCCTTGAGATACCCCTACAGATAAAAATCTGGAAAGGTGAAGATCAAGTCCGGTGAATGCGGTGCCCACTCAACGTCACACTTCCTGCTGACCAATCTCTCCTGAAATCGCTCTCTCAGCCAGGCTAGGGACTCATTTGATGCCTGGTGGGTAGCCCCGCCTTGCTGGAACCACTGATCATTTCAATTTGTCCCTCTGCGTCGTTTTATTCAAACAGTTTTATTCAAAGATTTGTGGTTTCTGTTTTTGTTTGTTGTTTTTTTTTTTTTGGAGGAGAGAGGTGTCACCCTGTATTATACGTATATATAAATAAATAGATATATATATAAATATTTATGTGTACTTATATCTTTTTTTCTTAACACCATCCAATACATTAGACCTTGGAAGACATTATGCGGGAGCGTTTTAAAAATAGACACGTATTTGTTTTAACTCTCTCTACTTGGTGATATTTCACAAGATTATTATTCTTTTAGTCTTTTACGTGTTTCTGTCATTTGACTGCGGACATACTGGTTTTAGTCGAACAAGTCGACTCCAGGACTTATCTTTTATTATTTTTAAAAGCCTAGTACTTATCCCCGTCACTTTTTTTTTTGCAAGTTACGGGGACACAAACACTGCAACACCGGTTGTCAAGCGGTAATGGGGAAACAAAGATACACACTCACACACACACATGCACACACACATGCACACACATATACCCACACACACAATAAATATATATGCATACATATATAAATATATATGCATACATATATAAATATATATACATACATATATAAATATATATGCATACATACATGTGTGTATGTGTGTGAGTGTGTGTTGGTGTGTATGTGAATATATGTTTCTGTATGAATATACATTTAAGTACTTAACTATGTTTCTTTATGCAGGGCGATAAATAAAAATTTCATTTAATATTTTGTTACAGTTAGGATATATTATATATTTGTAATTCTATCGTTGATCTTCTATCTTAAATATCTTTTGACATACGTGTGAGTATGTGTGAGCGTGTGTATGTAAGTGTACCTGCGCGCGTGTTGAACACACATATTAGCCATTCAAAAACAATTCGGTGGAATTGTTTCAGTGACCAGATCGCATTCGGTACTACTAAAATTATGGCACCAAGTAATAAATGTTGAAGTGAAAATAACAGTCGTTGAACGTTTTTGAATGACCAATATATATATATATATATATATATATATATATATATATAT
>NC_068983.1:119250136-119253138 GCF_001194135.2 Octopus bimaculoides
ATATATATATATATATATATATACATACATACATACATACGTATATATAAATATATAGGAGGGGAACTCATAAATTATCCACACTTTCGCTATATCATATCTTTGTTATTGTCACACTGTCTTCTGCGCATGCGTGTTTATAGTTGGTAGTATTGTGGTCACGCGATCGAAGTTTGAGTCAGATCACGCCATTTTTCTTTCTGGCTTTACAGTGTAAGCTTTGCCGCTCCACTAGCAATGTGCACCAAAGAAGAGCAAAGAACAGTGATCCGATTTCTCTGGTCGGAAATGTGTCAGGTGCTGGAAAAAGGGTTTATGATCAACGGTGCAAGATACAGTGCTTTGCTGGGCAATTGACTGAAGCTAGCTATTCGCACCAAACGCCGAAGCCTATTGTCAAAGGCAGTTTTGTTGTTGCATGATAATGCACGCCCACACACGGCCGTCCAAACCGTTGAAATCATTAACCAAATGTACTAAAAGCCTCTAATGAATTTCAACACTTGATACACCGTCCGACCAGAGAAATCGGATTACTGCTCTTTGATCTTCTTTGGGTATCCATTGCTAGTGGAGCGGCCATGCTTATAATGTAAAGCCAGAAAGAAAAATAACGCGATCAGGCTCAAACTTCGATCACGTGACCACAACATTACCAACAATAAGCATGCATACGCAGAAGGCAGTGTGAAAATAATAAAGATATGTTTGGCGAAAGTGCGAATAAGTTTTGACTTCTCCTCGTATATATATTTGTATGTGTATATATATATATATATATATATATATGTGTGTGTGTGTGTGTGTGTGTGTGTGTGTGTGTGTGTGTGTGTGTGTGTGTGTGTGTGTGTGTGTGTGTGTGTGTGTGCGTGTGTGTGTGTGTATATATATGTATGTATATATGTGTGTGTGTGCGTGTGTGTGTGTGTGTGTGTGTGTGCATACGAATATAGGTGCATGTGCAGACGCACAAGTTTTAATACATCTGTGTGTACATATATGTTTAATTATATGCACGTATGTGAATGTATATATACATACATTATATAGATTGTAACATAATGATTTTGCTTCTTAATTTCATGTTGTCTTGTTCTTCATATCGTTGATTACAAACTTGTTAAATTATTATTAATTTGGACACTTTCCCTTCAGCGATACATCTCTGTTAGAGTTTTCCTTTTATTCATAGACATTTCTCTTCTGTTTCAATAACTTTTAGTTAAATTTCTAAGCATTACTGAGACATTCTCGTCATCACAGTTATGTTTTATACGCTTTCTATGGTTGGTTGCTTGACTGAGTGCAATAAAGGCTACCACAATGTTGATGCTCTTATGAAATTCTTTATATAGTTACATTTCGTTATTGTTCCAAATTTAGATGAATTTTTCATCGATTGAAGTCGACAAAACAAAACTTTTCTTTCAAGAGTCCGGATTTTCGATAGGTACTACCTATTAACGAATGAGAAATAGAGATAAACCATAGATAAAGTACGAAGACGATATAAAATCATAGTTTTAGAAATAATGACAATATTTTAACATTTATGAGAAGTAAAATGAAAAGACAGATGATAATAATAACAACAGTAACAGAAAGTATAACAACAGCAGCAGTAACAACAACCATTTCAAATTTTGCCACAAGGGCAGCTTGAGGAAGGGGATTAAGTCGAAAGGATGAAAGGCAAATCGACCTCGGCGGAATTTGCACTCCGAACGTAGCGGTAGACGAAATACCGCTAAGCATTTCACCCGGCGGGCTAACGATTCTGCCAGCTCGCCTTATTATTATAACAATCATAATAACTATTATTATTATAATTATTATTATTATTATTTCAATTTTTTTTCCACAAGGGCAGCTTGAGGGAGGTGGAGATGAATCGATTACATTGATCCCAGTGTTCAACTGGTACTTATTTAATCGACCCCGAAAGGATGAAATGCAAAGTCGACCTCGGCAGAATTTGAACTCAGAACGTAGCGACAGGCGAAATACCGCTAAGCATTACGTCCAGCGTGCTAACGATTCTGCCAGCTCGCCGCCTTAATAATAATGATAATAATAATAATAATAATAATAATAATAATAATAATAATAATAATAATAATAATAATAATAAGAAGAAGAAGAAGAAGAAGAAGAAGAAGAAGAAGAAGAAGAAGAAGAAGAAGAAGAAGAAGAAGAAGATGATGATGATGATGATGATGATGATGATGATGATGATGATGATGAATGTCCTTGTGCAGTACCAGGCACTGGCTCTCATAGCTTGTGATTTTAACTGATAAGAAGTGTAATCATGTAAATTGTTTTGTCTTGGTATAAAAGATGGGCTACAGCAAATATTCTGCTCAGTACCACAAATTTGCTTTTCAGTTGTTTGACCATAACCAGTTGAACATGTAATTTGGCAGCTGATCACGCGCAGAAGTAGTGGGGGAGCATCATAGCCATGTGTTGAGAGGAATTCTTTGGAGTTTGAATAATTTACTTCTGGAAACATGGGTGTGCCGTTCAACATCCTTAAACCTTATTCAAGGACCATTTGAGCGGGATGGGCTACTCGACCTGAAGAAAATTCTAACTAGGCCCCCACCTGCAAGGTCATGCGCTGTTTAGCTTGATATGAGATCACTATGTCGCGCACATATGGTTGTGATGCACATGCCTGGTGTACTCTTATCAGACGAGTAGCCATGATGGGCATACTAGGCTTCGTATATTTTACCCTAGTGTCACTTTGATGGCATGCACTGCTCTCTCACTCAATAATAATAATAATAATAATAATAATAATAATAATAATAATAATAATAATAATAATATGCCCTGATGCAATACCAGGGATTGGCTCTCATGACTTCTGATCTTATCTGAAAGTGTTATTATGTACGTGTTTTGTCTTGGTGTAAAAGATGCTCTGCTAATACTACAGATTTGTAAACAAACTAACATTTTTCCGCCTTGTAGGGGTAATTTACCCAGTATTT
>NC_068983.1:119253591-119255947 GCF_001194135.2 Octopus bimaculoides
GTGTGTGTGTGTGTGTGTGTGTGTGTGTGTGTG
The DNA here is from genome assembly GCF_001194135.2 of Octopus bimaculoides. Taxonomy (NCBI): domain Eukaryota; kingdom Metazoa; phylum Mollusca; class Cephalopoda; order Octopoda; family Octopodidae; genus Octopus; species Octopus bimaculoides. The sequence goes on from NC_068983.1 coordinate 119,253,625, forward strand.
TGTGCGTGTGTGCGTGCGTGCGTGCGTGCGAGCGTGCATGCGTGCGAGCGTGCGTGCGTGCGAGCGTGCGTGCGAGCGTGCGTGTGTGTGTGCGCATGTGTATTCATGTATATATGTATGAATATATGTATGTATATGTGTATAAATATTAATTCGTATAATACATATTTATATTGATATATATTATATATATACTTTATTTGCATTGTATCTATCAATGCACAAAAATCACAAATTTAAGAATGTTAAACATTGTAATAATACCCACCTATTATTCACAAGTGTAAGAAATTCTTCACGAGATTTAGGATCCTCTCGTAATACACCTAACATAGTACTAGTAACTGTCTTGCTGTTGAGTTTCTGGACCCCTCGCATGACCATACACATGTGGCTGTAAGGATTAAAAAAAAAAAGAGGTGAGTCAATATCAAATGTAAAATGATGGCGTTGACATACATATCTAAATGGCATGAAATATGATGGAACTTTTAAAAGTTGGTTAATATTTTGCTTAAATCGGAAGGCGGCTATCTGGCAGAACCCTTAAAAGACTGGGCGAAATGCTTAGCAGCATTCCGTTAGTCTTGAAGTTAAAATTCCACGGAGGCCCACTTTGCATTTTATCCTGTTGAAGTAATAGATTTAGTTCCGAACTTGCGAGCCTTGTGGTTAACTCTGAGTGGGGAAATAGAACGGCCGGTGGCAGGCTCGAATTTGAACTAAATTTAATTACGTCTCTAAGTTTTCTTTCTTTGAATTTTATACTATTAGTTCATGGGTCAATAAATAAATGTTGCAATATGGGGGTAGATTTAATCAATTGACTGCCTTCCTTACTCCAAGATCAACCCTATAATTACTGGCCCCATCCAAATATTTAAAAAGTTAGTATTTGTAGGGAGGGGAAAGAGCTGTCGGTGGCAGAGACAAAATTGTTTGTGGTATTTAGTATACAATAGTAAAGGCGCATGGCTTAGCGGTTATGGTATTCAGCTTACGATCGAAAGGTCACAAGGTCGTGAGTTCAATTCCCAACGACAAGTTGTGTCCTTCAGCAAGACACTTAATTTTACGTTGCTTCAGTCCACTCGGCTGGCAAAAATGATTAGTGCCTGTAATTTAAAGGGCCAGCCTTATCACACTCTGTGTGACGCTGAGTTTCCCTGAAAACTACGTGAAGTGTACACATGCTTGTGAAGTGCTCAGTCACTTGCACATTAATTTCACGAGTAGACCTGTTCCGTTGAGCGAATCAACTGGAACCCTCGTAACTGACGGAGTTTCAATAATTTAGTATACATCGTTAATATCTCGCTGGTGTCGATTTTGCCTCTCACCTTTCTAAAGTCAAGTTTATGACCGATACCTCCCAACATACACACACATCATAACCAGCATATAAATAAAATATATGACCATCTGCTAATGCTAGAAAGAAATTAATATTTAGTAGAACTAACTACTCATGAAATGTACTTTGATAATGATAGAATTTTGCATGTTGTTCATTATGAAAGAGTTAATGAGAAGATAAAAATGAAGACAAACAGGCTTGATGCAATAGTATTGAGAGAAGATGCATACAACTTCATTCACTTGGTGAGCTCAATACAGTCGATATTAGAAACTCATATGAAAGAAACATCGAAGGAGCGACGTATATGTTTTGCGTAGAAATATATCTCTTGTCAGTCTCTCTATTACTTGTTTCAGTTATAGCACTAGCGCCATGGTGGGGCACATCGTTGAAGGATTTTAGCCAGTCATATCGACTCATACTTATTTTTGAGTGTGATACTTAGGTTATCGATATCCATTTGTCGCAACGCTAGGCACTGCACATAAACACAATACCATTTTGTTAGTAGCATCAGTAGAAAAGAAATACAGACACACGTACACACACACACACACACACACACACACAAACACACACACACACACACACACACGCACACGCACACGCACGCACACTGAAGAAATGAATCCATGAAGATGATCTACCCGATGGGTACGGATACTACGGACGACACTGCAATTATCCCAGGAATATGGACAGTGATTTTAAGATTTGTGGAAACGCGCGTAGCTATGCATTAAAATATTCATAAATTCCATCCAGGCATTATTACTATTATTGCTATATTTATCCTACAATGTATCGGTACAGCTTGGTGCAACTCCCAAAAACTGGTTCATCACTCAGCATCGTTAGACTGTAGCCGGCATAATGGATTAAAAGATTTATTTACATATTCACACACACACACACACACACACACACACACACACACACACACACACACACACACACACACAC
>NC_068983.1:119255957-119259615 GCF_001194135.2 Octopus bimaculoides
TCTCTCTCTCTCTCTCTCTCTCTCTCTCTCTCTCTGTCTCTCTCACACACACACACACACACACACATGCACACATACACACATATACATATATGTACCCAATACATACATGTGTGCGCAAACGACGGGCTTTTGCACATTTTCCGACAACCAATTCCACTTGCTCGACGCGAGGCTGTAAGACCTTTTAACCAAAATTGCTCACAGTGGGGCCTGAACCTGTAACCACTTCTTAATGAAGCTAACTTTTTAATCACAGAAACATGCCTTCGTCTCTCTATATTTTGTTAATGTATCTATTTGATGTTGTCAGTTACCAGTTTACTGAATGTACATACACCTTATATATGCACTTGAACTCACAATTACCAACTCATATTTGAGTGGCTCTTCAAGTGGTGACGCACATTACTAACTTAGTATTTCTTGTGGTCTCTTGAAGTTGCAACTAATTCTCACCCTGTATCATGCTCTGTTGTCTTAAAAGGTAAAGAAAACATTGAATGATTTAGTCTGGGATACAATGTACCCCCAAAAATAAACAAAAGACGGGATATCGTGACTAATTCCTTTTAACATAAATTTTCTTCGGGATTGAGTCTGGACTAAGCAGAAACAAATAAAAAGAGATGTAGCCCATCTATCCCCGTTTATCACTAATTTAGTTATCACTGATCTGAAATAACACAGTACGCTCAGTTGTGAACCGTATTAGGCTTATCACGAATTGGTCTGTGATAACACGAATCGGCTATGTCAATGATTGTGCTTGATATGATATTTTTCAGTTATATTTCTATAATTTATTGATCATATGTGATTAAATTTTACTTTAAATATTTTTACTAGCCCGAAACAATATCATGATGTGCTCTAAACCATTTGGAAGTGTTATTTGGATAAGTTAGAGGGTCATCTTCGGGTCTCGGAACGAAACTTATTTTCCCCATATGCTCTATTATTCATTTATCGTCGATTCATTTAACGCGTTTTTTTTTTTTTTACCAGATACCCGTGATAAGCGAGAACATACGTATTAAGATTATAATTTTCTGGACAATACTCTACTTTATAATATACATTTACTATATTTACATCAACACTACAGTTCTATCACCGCTCCATCACAAGTGTTTCCTTGACGTGTACATGATCAGAGGCCAATTGCGAAGTAAGACTATTTCCAATCTAAGAGCAATCGTGTTCTTATATACTAAACTACAGCCACATATATGTATGATGATGGTGTATATATATGTGTATGTGTGTGTGTGTGTGTTGTTGTTGAATCATGGGAAATTGGTGAAAAGTTAGCTCGACTGATAGAGGAAATGCAAGTGAAAGGTGTTGACCGCCTAAAACAACTAAAACAATAGACAGAAACAAAAAGTTTTGATGAGATATTTCAAATTAGTGTGGGAGTTTCATTAAAAACATTTAAAAACATTTACACATTCCCATTGAGAAACTGCTTTTTATCATTTATGTGCGTGTGCATTTTATGTGTGTGCGTGTATGTGTGTGTAGTGTATGTATGTATGTACGTATGTATGTATGCATGCATACATACATACATATCATTATTAAGTTTTATTTCAAGATTTCAGGCCAATAGAGAAAGAGCCGATTTATAACCTCGATCTAAGGCTCCTTCATTAGAATTTCAACATCAGTAACGGTATTTTTGTATGTATGTATGTATGTATGCATGTATGTATGTATGCATGTATGTATGCATGTATGTATGTATGTATGTATGTATGTATGTATCTATCTATCTATCTATCTTGCAGATTTGTATGTTTTGTTTTATGTATGTATTCTCACGCATATACATGCATAATTAGACATGCTCATATATACTTAAATGATAAACTTCTGGAAAGTTTTACACATTTTCACAGTTCCAGTGATAGATGGATCTGTAGTCTTCGAATCAGCTTTCTCCTTTTTGGTTTTGAGAAGCCTAATTTCTAAAGAATGATATTTAGGCAGTGTTTTACATATCCCAGTGCACCAATATGTACGTATATATGTATGTATGTATGTATGTATGTATGTATGTATGTATGGTTTAAATTTTGATACAAACGATATTTAATATCGTTTTGTAATTATCAATTTATGATTGGAAATATCAAACTCACAGACAGATATCAAACAGTTTATTTATTGCTTACTGAGTAAACGTACTTCCAGTTACACTGGTTTCTTCTCACGCGATTTCACTATACATTTTCGCTGGCTTTCTTTGAATTTGCAGCTTCTACAACGAATACTGATTTCCTACAAAGTGTACTGATTCTGATTTTATGAATTAGGTAGCTCACAGTGACCTCTACTTTACAACAACTTGTTAAATCTAAACATAATTTCTTAAAGTTAAAAATTAATTAATCTAAGAAGAAAAATAATCGTGACTTGATATCTAACAGTTTGAAATATTATTAAAGTTGAAGTATATTTTGTTTAATATCATTTTCAGTGGGTTACGTTCTGATTTCATATTTCGCCTTTTTACCTTTCATCCTTCCGGGATCGATAAACTAAGTACCAGTTGAACACTGGGGTCGATGTAATCGACTTACTCCTTCCCCGAAATTACTGGCCTTGTACCAAAATTTGGAATCAATATTTTTCAGTGGGTTTACTTAAAGTTAAAGCAAATCAGTTTCTTTCTCGGGACCACTATTCATTCTCGGCTAACATTTCAGCAAATTGAAGCCGTGACGCCGTCAGAGTAGATAAAAAAAAGGACATATTTTCAAAGGTGGGGGGACGCCCTAGTGGGTACAGAATAAATATTACAGAGATAGGAGTTTATATACTTCAGTATAGAATTTCTTTCGAATTTCTTCTTTCACGCCCTATAAAAATATTCATTATGTAAAAAAAACAAAAAAAAACAGTGAAAACAAAGGAAATATGATCCCTGTGTGTATTGCAGGTGAAGGCCATACAGTATTTTGTTTGTTAACTTTTACAAAACAGCAGTCAATTCTCATCAATGAGGTTTCTTTCATGACAGCTCACTCCGAAAATTCATAACAGTAATGACCAAGATTTCTAAACAGTGTTTATCTGACGTATAGTAAAGTCTTTAACCAGTTGAATGTCATACATAGAGTGTTAAACTCCACCCACACCTACAGCACCGGTTCGACTCTCGGTTAAGCAATTTCGTATCATTTATCTTTTGCATGTGCCATTTTTAGCCGTGCCATTTTCGCATGTGCCATTTCAGCTGTCCTAAAGAAGAGAGGAACTGGCTCAGTTGGCTTTAACTCGATATCCTACAATTAATGCGAAATCTTCGGCATTAAACCAGCAAGCTATAGAAAGTTTGCTGACTGTCTTAGGTCTATATAGACATAGATACTCACTTGACCTTCCCACTCATTGACTCAATAGAACATTGAGTATGTGACGGCTGGAGGAAGAAATGGCCGCACCATAGAAATACGATGGTCTTCTGCTTAGTTTTCTTCTGTCAGATGCCATTTACTGGGGAGTAGTTAACCTGAGGTTACGAAGCTACAGTGTTAACTTGGTTGCGAAGTGTACTTGTTCACCAAATGGTTATGTGTACAAATGAATAACTACTCACTCACGCATACATATACATGCATTCATATATATATATATATATATATATATA
>NC_068983.1:119264257-119264864 GCF_001194135.2 Octopus bimaculoides
ATACTTAATAGAATTTCTGAAAGACTATCGAGATGCCTACACGCATATAAATGTACTTTCGCACAATGCAGTGAGAATGAATTTTGAGTAACCGTTAATTTAGTGTAATTTTATCTTATTTTACTTTAAGGTATGGATGACTTTAAACTTTAAACCTCTCCGTTCTTCTAAACACCTACTAAGTATCTAACTCACTTTGTAATCACGAATGCGCCTAACCTCGCGTTTGCATATTCTCACATTTTTGCTATTGCTTGTATGAGCGTGTGTACTCGTGCCATGCAGCTTTCCCGAGGGCGTTTATGCATACATATCTGTTAACGGTTATTTTCAATACTTTTCTCACTGGATTACGTGTTCGCTTCTCTTTTTGTCTTCTGCAATTTTATTTGGGATCTTCTATATATTTGAAAAATTTTCCTCCGTCTGGCTGTTTTTCTCTCTACAAAACGGAAAGTTGAATTATGGAACAGTCATTTTAACGAGTTTCTTTTACTTATTTATCACCCGATGCGATACGTCTGCATCACCGGATACTCCTGAACCAGTTTTTGTGTGTCCCACAAGAGGAGTCGATGCTAGATGTGTCGAAACAATTGTTGTGATT
>NC_068983.1:119265043-119267610 GCF_001194135.2 Octopus bimaculoides
TACGCGTCTGTTGGGTCGTCTAAAAGATAATCTGGTGATGCATGTTTCAATTTATTGTAGATTGAGGGATTGATGTATGATTTAATTGTATGTGTCTGTCTTGCCTATCACATCTGTGAAGGCGCTTGGCTTAGTGGTTAGGGCATTCGGCTAACGATCGTAAAGTTGTGAGTTCAATTCCCGACCAAGCGCTGTATCCTTCAGCAAGGCTCTTTATTTCACGCTGCTTCAGTCCACTCAGCTGGCAAAAATGAGTAGTGCCTGTATTTTAAAGGCCGGCCTTGTCACACTTTGTTTTACGCTGAATCTCCCTGAGAACTACGTTTAGGGTACACGTGTCTGTGGAGTGCTCAGCCACTAGCATGTTAGTTTCACGAGCAAGCTGTTCTGTTCATCGTATCAGCTGGGACCCTCGTCGTAACCCACACAATGCTCCTTTATTACATCTGTGATGAAGTTTCTTATATCTAGTTTAATTTACTGTAAGGCCTCAACCCTAAATTATTATCGTAAACTTACCGTATTTTCCTGCATACAAGTCGAATTTTTCAAACCAAAATTTACACCAAAATGTAGGTAGGTCAAACTATACACCAGCAAGTTGTTGCTGTTGTTGTTTGTTCCTTCTCGTGCTACGCCTGACTCATAAGGGCCGGTTTCCCGGTTTCATTGGCGTATATGTTCCCTAGCTGGACGGGACGCCAGTCCGTCGCAGGTGAGCTGCTAGAGGCACGAGGAAAGAGTGAGAGAAAGTTGTGGCCAAAAAGTCAGCAGAAGTTCGCCATTACTTTCTGCCGGAGCCGCGTGGAACTTAGGTGTTTCGCTCATAAACACACATCGCAGGTCTGAAATTTGAATCCGCGATCTCTCGACCGAAGTCCGCTGCTTTAACCACTAGGCCATGTGACTTCACAAGGTGACTTTGTAGGACCAAAAATTCCACATGAAATGCAGCAGGATTTAGAAAGGTAGCGAAGACTTTTGAATGTTTATATTATATGCTTACACTACATACAACGTCGACTTGTATGCCGGAAAATACATGCCAGAAATAAAGCATTTCATTACTAAATATCATCAACATTGTTACGAATAGGAATATTAAAGCGTCGAGCTGACAGAATCCTTAAGACGCCAGGCAAAATGCTTAGTGGCATTTCGTCTGTCTTTACGTTTTAAGTTCGAGTTCCGTCGAGGTCGACTTTGCCTTCCCTCTATTTGGGGTTGATAAAATAAGTTGATCAGTGGAAGCGGTGTAATCGAGCTTCCTACTCTCCTGAGATTGAAGGCGGTGTGCCTATATATGATACCGCTATGAGTAGTAATACTGATTTGTGATGTTATGAATCAGAAGGATATTAGCTTTGTCAAGGATATTAGTAAATCGTTCTTTACTTACAGTTAATGTGGTTATGTTCTAACTACAATTAATATCAAATAAGAAAAGTGTATATTTGCGGCAATATCCGTGCATATTTTTTATAAGAAGTTTTGTTTTAAGTCATCAAACAATACTTCCTGAAATTGGTAGGTACCAGTTAGATGTTACAAGCATTCTTATATAAACGAACCATGACGCCAAAGAAAATTAATTAATGTAATATTTGACATTAATTATAATCATTAGAATTATTTCCCGAAAGGGTGACAAGCCAAAATGTCACATCATACTCTCTATCTTTATTTATGTATTTTGATTTTTAAATTGTCATATTACAAGTCACATGTTTCGTGACGTGATTTATGGATTTAATTAAATTTAGCGTCGAATAAATATTTTCATTAATTTTCATCCTTCAAACAATAACCAATCTAAAGCAGTATTATTAGTAGATGTTGGACGTACAAAATAAAACCTATTCTTTTTTCTTTTTTTAAGTGACATTGTAGTAAAAAGTTAAGGAACGATTACTATCTTGAGAGACTTAGAGAAAGAAACAAAAAAAATGGAAAAAGAAATTATAAAGTTAAGTGTGAAAGATAGAGACATTTATTTTATGTTAGCACAAAAGAATTAAACGCCACAGGACATAAGTGACGTGCACGAGAAGAGTGATTCTAATACCGTATTGTGAGATTAATATCAAATTAGATTTGTGATATCTCATATATTAAGTTAATTTTCGTCAATTGGAGCCAAGTATCTTAGTAGGAAAGATAAAAATCAATCAATAATTGTTACTGAAGAGATGTTGTTGTGAGAAAGACACAATAAGTAGAGATGATTTCGTATGTTTATCATCATTATCATCATGTTCTTATTATTGTTGATATCATCACTTATGCTTTCGAAAGAAGCATAACTCTCAAAAGCTTATTCTTTCTCATTTAAATATACCGCTGCCCCTGCCACCATCTATGCAAGAAGCAATTACAATTTAGCAGTTGAATTCACGTTAGAAATAAGAACATTGTAATTTATTTTCGTCTGTATTTATTTCGAGCTCTACAGTTCAAATCACCATTTGTGCAAATACTTGAGAAGGTGATAGCAGTGAGGTCAATTTTATACTGAAGAGTACGAGTGAAAGTAGAGCAGAAATGGCACATTTGCTTATATATATATA
>NC_068983.1:119267684-119270869 GCF_001194135.2 Octopus bimaculoides
TATATATACCTCTCGATATAGTTATCGGGAAATAGATTTTACGCATTTAACATTATTTGTTAAATATCATGGTCATATGATATTCTATCTTACATTTTATTATTCATTGTATTTGGTCACAAATGTTCAAGGAAAGAAAAATCAACAATGATATTTGGACAAAGTCGTCTGGCAACTTCTACTTTAGGTACAAAGTCTGTACAGCAAAGTTATGCGATCTTTCATCGTATAAGCAACATAAGTGAAGTTAATACTTTTCAAATGGAAAATAATATTCTAATGACAGGCTCATTTCGCTCAGTTCTTAACAGCTGCTGTACAGTACTTACCATACAAATGTAATCAATAATTATTCAATAATGATTTCTCAGTTATGTGTAAACCCACAAATTTAAAGCAAAGGGAAAAAATACTCTAACGATCAATGTCTTTAATGACATCAGGTGCACAAGGGTAGTACATTTTCAACCATTCAAGAAAATAAGGCTACAAAATCTATGTGCTCCGGCATGGCTGCAGTCAAATGAATGAAACAAGTGAAAGAATAAAAGAATATATATATGATGAATGCTTCAACTTACGTAGCTTCAATAACAACACCGACTCCTCTTGGTTGAACGGCTTCAGTTATGGCCACAGCAATCTGTTTAGTTAAGCGCTCCTGTACTGCAATTGAAAAAATAATGTCAATCACCAAAATTTACTTTACTTATCGCTTATTCTTATGAAAATATTTTGAAATTAAGAAAATTAAACAATATTTGTTTTTCGAACCGTTCCATTTTCCACTACAATTAATTCCTTGTTTAAAGATATGACATTTTAAGAAAGGGATGAAGACGGAGAATATCAATGAGAAAATGGGAAGTTGAGTAACCTGTTCGACAATAAAAATGGCAGGATCTATATAAACTCATATTTCTAAACCGCTCACTCCTGATGATGTGTCTTTGGACCTGAAATATGTAAAGTTTATTCAACTTTCCCTTTCTGCATTGTGTCAAACTCGCTGTCTCCATTATTTTGTGATATTACTTCTAGATCACAATACCTAAAACAAACTACGACGCTCTTCTTTCATATGATATTTTGTTGGACTGCAACAAAAATCGTTAATACTTTCAACGATAAGCTGAAGACATGAGATTTAGTGAAAAGCAACTTGTTCACTACATCGTCTCCAGTGCTTGACTGCTACTTATCTCACCGAACCCTTAAAGGATGAAAGGTAAAGTCGACTTTAGCTGAAATTGAACTCTTAGCGTAGAGGGACGAAATGCTAGCTCACCGTCTTTAATGGTTTCAAATACTGGAACAAAGACAACAATTTTAGATGAAGAGGCAAGTCGATTACATCGACCCAGCAATTATTTTATCAATCCCGAGAGAATGAAAGGTAAAGTTGACCACGGTGGAACTTGAACTCAGAACTTTTAAACAGACGATATGCCGGTAGGCATTTTTTCCGGCGTGCTAATTATTCTGCCAGCTCACTGCCTTCTTCATAATAATTTACAAATTACACACATTTATATTTACAATTTACAAATTACACATATTTACAAATTACACAAATGATTTTTTGTGAGTTTCTGTGCGTAGGAGTGGATTTTTACCAAATATTTATTTTTAAAAAATCATCTGTTTGGGTATCTCCTGAAGAAAGTCAAAAACATCTGAATATGTATTACAACATGGTTATTTTTCCACATCTCAACGTGATTTTAGAATATGATAAATATATTCTATCTACATAAAAACATGATTAAAACCACGTTAGTTTGTGTGCACTTTGTTTATGTCCGCACATACTATCATATATAAGCACATGTGTGTGTGTGTGTGTAAATATATTTATATTTATATATCTATATCTACATCTATATACATATATATATATAATACAAATAATATATGAGTATATGCATATATACGTACATGTATGTACATACCTACACCTACATGTATATATAGATGCATATCTGGGTACAGGACGTTGCAAAAAGACGTGGGCAAAATGATAAAAAGAGTACAGAAAACACACAGGCCACATAGAGAACATTTCCTTCATCAGCTTCCACCATTCTAAAACTAAGCGTTTCGAAGAGTTAGAGCAGGACGCATTGTTAGAATGGCTCTTCCCACGGACCACAAATTAAATTTGTAACGTGGAGGGATGTAGTGGCGGACAGAAAACAAGACAGGAAAACGAAACAGTGAAAATAAACAAAAAAGGCTATACGGCCAGACGTGAAAAAAAAAATGTGTATATTGAACGCTGTGAAGCAAGGAACTGGAAGGAAGAGAGACGAAGAATGTTCGTGCGAGTTTGGCGATAGCCAAGATATGAAAGGAAGAGAAGTAGCCGGACACGTGACCAGCGAGGGGTAAGGAGAAAGAGTGGTGGAGGGAGAAAAAAGGGGAGGAAGTAGAACATAGGTGAGCAACGAGAGACAGGGAGGCAAAGAGAGATATAGTAGTGAAGGGGAGAGGCGAAGAACAACAGAAGGAAGAACGAGAGGGGAAGAAAGATACAAAGATAGATAAAATCGCGTCAGAAATATAAAGTTAAAACTTATTTGCAAGGATGACGCGTGCGTTCGATCATGTAATACAAATAATATATGAGTATATGCATATATACGTACATGTATGTACATACCTACATCTACATGTATATATAGATACATTTCTGGGTACAGGACGTTGCAAAAGAACGTGGACAAAATGATAAACAGAGTACAGAAAACACACAGGACACATAGAGAACATTTCCTAGGCTCATAAGGCCGGTTTCCAGGATTCTGTGGCGCATACATTTCCCCACCTTCCAGGATTGCTCCTTTTTGCTATCTGAATGGACTAATGCAACGGGAAATGGTATGTTTTGCTCGAGAACACAATGCATCGCGCTGTCCTGAAACCGGAATCACGCTCTTCTGATTATGAGTGCAATGACGGAATTCGTTTTATTCTTATGATTTCTTATAGTCTAGCGTCCTGGTTTTTAAAAACATCTAATATTAGAACTGAATCTGAAAGATTGCTTGGAGATACATGCCGTTATATAAATCTCATAATTTAATATTTCATGAAACTATTGGTAGCTCTTTTATGATTGTGTAGATTAAATTATATTTATTTCTCACAGGTTGGAGTATTTTTATTGTTGATCCTACCTATAT
>NC_068983.1:119271507-119274199 GCF_001194135.2 Octopus bimaculoides
TGTGTGTGTGTGTGTGTGTGTGTGTGTGTGTGTGTGTGTGTGTGTGTGTGTGTGTGTGTGTGTGTGTGTGTTGCATTTAATGACGAATCATAATTTTTGCTTTAATAGGACTTAAGTTAATCATTTAGGTTGCACGAAAGAAGCTCGCAGAAGAAAACAAAATAATTCTAAGTGTCTATGAATAACTGATGATAAAGATATTTACGAAAAGTAGGTGAAAAGTCACATCTCTAACCTTAAGCAGTTGGTTTCTAACGCAGACTGGAAATTGATTGTTTTGAAGAAACGAAAAACTTTCTCATGGTGCTTAGCAGTTTAGAAGAATTTAGGTATCCCACACTTAGAATAGAAACTAGGTCATAGATTTGGATATCATGAGCTTGCCCCTCCTATGTGATACTAGCGAAAACTCAAATACTTGTTGTTTTCAGTGACAATGATTCTGAGGTGGTTGGGAGAAAATTAATGCTTTAGTGTTTATATGTATATCAAGGACATTAAAGACGTCAGCGGCGTGAAGTAGCTCAACCTGCCTCTCCTTGCCACAACCCCGTCCTGCCCAAGAAAAGCCTTTTTCATTTGATATGAATTATTTCTGTTTGACATACTTTTATTCTGTTTCTTTAAATGCATCTAAAATCTACCAAGGAAAAACCAAATATCTAAACAATTACAGACATACATCTAATTACAAACACACACATGCATACACATTTAGTCACACCCACCCACATATATAGTCAAACGTACGTATACATTTATGCTTATACATATGAATATATGTATGTGCTTGTGTATGTATGTATGTATGTAAACACTGAAGATGACTCACTAGTCAAAAACAAAAGTGAGCACATCCCACACAAAGGTAGAAATAAAAATCTAGATGAATTCTGCAACCACATCGAGAACTTCCCTTACCACACCATGCATAAACAGACAGTTAACTCAAACTTTAACACTACACAATGGAAGGAACTAATAGAACTCCAAAATGATGAAGATATTACGATTAAGGAAGCAGATAAAGGAAGTGCAGTAGTAATAATGGACACATTATACTATAGAAACATAGTAATCTCCATGCTGGATGACAACCAACACTATGAAAAAGTCACAAACTACACCCCACAAAAAATAATGAAAACCCTGTCCTCACTAATTAAAACACATGGAAATGAACTGACAACCAAGGAGATTGATTTTCTAACAAACTTCAAATGCAAGCCCAGCCTTTTCTATGGTCTGCCAAAAATACACAAAAGCCAGATCATAAATGAAACCATCAAAAAATCACCAAAGACATACATACATACACCAAACCCGGGGGATCTAAAACTGCGACCCATCAATTTCTCAAAATACAATGTTTATATACCAAAAAGATTTTATAACATTTTTCTAACATTTTTCTGACATAATTTAAATATATACTTTAACCAAGTAACACAAGCTTTCTGTAGTTTTTTCACTCTTATTATCTTTTATATATATATATACGTGATCTGATGGTCTGATCAATAAGTATCCGGACTGTTGCTATAGTAACGATGCTAAAGCACGCAGAGAGAAGGTGCTTGGCATAGATTGACCTTAAACTCTGCTGTGCATGCGCACTAAGTTTTAACGTTCTAACTCACTTTCGTTGTTTACGGCAGTGCTTGGAAGGAAGGTGTTTAGCGTATGATCATCACATTGACCATGATAGAGAAAGTTGAGTAGAGAATCTGCATCAAATTTTGCCAAAAGCTTGACGACACCTGCTCAGAGGCCTATGCAAAGTCTTCAAAAAATGTTCATCGTTCTCGACACAAGCAAGGTGATCTTGTGCAACTGAAACTCGAGTGTCTTCTGGGTCATCTGAAAATAGTTTTGGCACAAATTTGGCAGACACGCGTCTCATACCCAAATCTTCATTGATAATGGACTTAACCGAACTGTATTTAATCTGCACATCCTCTGATAACTCACGGATGTTGATTGGACGATTTCCCCTCACAGCAGCACGCACATCTGCGATGTTTTTCTCAGTTCTGCCGGCTGCAGGTCCCCTAGAATGTTCGTCAATATCGACATTTTTTGGTCATCTTGGAAACGTCTCAACCACTTGTACAATTGTGTGTAGCTCATTTACTCTTCGCCATACACTTTCTGCAACTTTGTGTAGGCCTCTGAGCATGTATCGCCGTGACAACTTTGTCATGGTCAATGCGACGATCGCACCCTACACACCTTCCTTCCACTCACTGCTGTAAACAGCATAAGTGAACTAGAACGTCAAAACTTAGTGTGTATGCACAGCAGATTTCAAGGTCAATCTTTGTCAAACGGCTTCACCCTGCATTCTTAAGCTTCGTTACTGCATGCTTGAGCTTCGTCAACAGTCCGGATACTTATTGATCAAACCTTATATATATATATATATATATATATCGGCATAGAACTCAATATACATATGCTTCAGAACATAGTGTTAGTCGAGCACAGAGCAGTAATAAGAAAATGAGATGACAAAAGAATAAATGATCATCTTATGAACTTCATCTGCTTACAGCTGTTTCTGCTCTAACTTGCACTGAACACATAGTTGAGTGCCTGAGTAACACCTTGTTTTCAACGGACCCTCAAATATGAATTCATCTCATTTTCTTTATATATATATATATTTGAAAAAGAAAAAGAATATCTTTAT
>NC_068983.1:119274408-119275398 GCF_001194135.2 Octopus bimaculoides
GATTCTATATATGGGATTTGGGTGTGTTTAGAGTGGGGTTGGGGTTTGGTAATCAGTGTGGGAGTAAAAGTAGTGAATGGTCAACACAAGATACTTGATTGGAGTGGAGGTGGGAGGTGGTGGTGTGTTAAAGGTGTGTTTTGTGAAGCCATTTGAATAGCTGACCTTTCGTCAGATATCTTAATGACTAGATGTTTTCCAAATTCTTTCTAATTGACCATTGCTCCAAATTGCTCCCTAGACCATCACAGAATAACTGTCGTGTTTCATTGTTGGCTGCAATCTTTTCACATCAAATTCTTGATCACAGAGTCTCCAGTCCCACACTCGACCACAGTCAGGAAATACAGTAAACCTGGACTCATCAAAGAATATCACAGTGTCCCAAAATGCTAGTGGCCTCTCCATCATCTCACTGGCTTAATCTTTTCTCCGCTTGATGTTGGCTGGTCGAAGAAGTGGCTTCCTTCTTGCTGCTCTGCCATAGTAGCCAAGTTTGTGGAAATAACTGACAGCTGTTCTGGGAATGACATCAATTTGTTCTGCTATGTCAGAGGCCTTGCAACGAGGATTATCCGCCACACTTCTCTTAACAAGGAGAAGGGTCCTGTCAGAGGACCTTGGTTGATCTAGGAGAGGTGATGTGATCGCTTTCCCCTCTCTGGTAATTTGCACCATCACTCTATTAACTGTAGAAAGCGGGATCCCCAGATTTTCTGCGATTTAACGAACTGTCCACATTCAGAATGACCCACAATACAGCCTATTTGAAATTCAGACAGTTCTAAGGCTTCTTTTGTATGTGGTATGATTAAACAGTCACATATAGAACCTGAAACATAAAAATATCAATTAACAAAAAAATATAAACCTTTTCAAGTTAGAATAAACATAAAACGATGTTTTAGGGGGTGTTTATTTACTTCTGTCATGTCTGTGTATATATATATATATATATATGTATATATATATATATATATATATATATAT
>NC_068983.1:119279127-119280697 GCF_001194135.2 Octopus bimaculoides
ATATATATATATATATATATATATATATATATATATATATAGATAGATAGATAGATAGATAGATAGATAGATAGATAGATAGATATACATATATACGAATACAATTACGTCATGTGTAAACAAACATAAGTTTTTGGGGGTTTTTTTTGAAGCGTTAAGATCTTTTGTAGAACAAGTAGAAAGATTTTTTTTCCAACATGCAAATACTGAACAGCGGAAATGTTTCTGCTCTTATCCTTTATATATACATACATACATACATACATACATACATACATACATGCATACATACATATATTCTCTAAGCATAGTAAAAGTTTATTTTAGAGGTCACCGCTCTCACAGATTTACATTAATTATGCAACTTAAAATCAGAGAACAGAAAAGACCTATAAAGATATAAAAAGTCTTAAATATAATATAAATGTTTCTCCGGGCGCAGTGTTTGGAGATGAATGCATCTAGGTTGAGGGTGTTGTTATTATAATAATATACAAAGAAGGGATAAAACTCTAAATGTTATATATCTGAGCTGTCTCTATACAAAACAAAATATAAGAATTTATACACCGTTGAGGCTAATTAAAAAGTAATAGTTCAACAAATCTATCCGGATTCGAATGAAAACACGGAAACATCTCCAGCGCCATTGTGAACACTGAATCATTTGTGTAATGTAGAAAATATATCGCCGTGGTCAAAATGATGTTAGTATCGAGGTGAAAAAAAAATCACTCACGGTTGGAGCACCGAACCATGCAGCCCTTACAATAATCGAACACACAAGACGCAGCTGTTTCTCTCGGTTGACCCAAATTTATTCAAAACCGAAGTCGAAACAAATGAGAAAAGCAAATTACCCAGTAGTACTCCAGCAATTCTTAAAGCAACGCTTGTAACAAATACCAGACAATTCAGCGACACATAAATATGTTTCGGAAAACAACTTCTAATTTTAGTGGGGTATGGTGAGACAAATATCATTTAAATAATACTCTATTTGTTTCACCAGGTAACGTTATTAACCATTAGCTATTGCCGTCAAACATCGGCATGCAAAAGCCATCTTGAAAGAGAATCAGGTGACGGGTGAGAGAGCTAGCCATTGAAACTATCTGAAAAGGAATGATAGAACCTGGCTGGTAAGGTGATGATCCTAAAATGAGTTTTCGGTCGAATAATAGTCAGTCGAACCAGTAGGTGGAGCCTTACATCAGTTAGGCGCGTGGGGGAGTGCGCTATAAAATCGTCGAGGTGGAAGCCCGGAAACAGTATACATTCTCTCCTGATGACCCTTGAAACTTATTGGCATCCGGCATGCAGAGGTAACGACTGACTGCACTTGCGCAAGCTAACTATGTCCAAGTCTCTAAGTTAAATACAAACGCACGGGTGCACACATTGTACGCACACACTTATATGCATAGACAGACATACGAGTGCACACACACACTCTCTCTCTCACACACACACACACACACACACACACACACATGCACATATATATACACATCTACACTGCAATTGTTTATATATATACACATACACATACATACATACGTACATATAT
>NC_068983.1:119280835-119282213 GCF_001194135.2 Octopus bimaculoides
CAACAAAGTGAGGACGTGATACGGATAGTGTTATTGTGTGTATGTGTATGTTTTTGTGCGTGCGTGTATGTTTGTGTGTATGTGTATATTGTGTATATGTGCGTTGCTGTGTACGTGTGTGTGCGTGCGTTTGCTATTGTATGTGCGTGTGTTGTTTATGCCCATGTGTGTGTGATTGTATGCGTGTCTGTGTGAGTGTGTAGTGTTGGTGAGAAGTGTGTGTGCGTGTGTGCGTGTATGTGAGTGTGTGCGTGTGTGTGTATGTGTGTGGATGTGCGTGTATGTGTGGGATTGTGAGTGTTAGGTACGGGTGTGTGTGTGTGTGTGTGTGTGTGTGTGTATGCGCGCGTGTGTTTATGTGTGTCTGTATATATACATACATTTAGATGTATGCATGCGTGTATGCCTATATGTATGTATATATATAGAGAGAGACACACACACATACGTACATATATATGGGTTTGTGTGTGTATGTGTATGTGTATGTATATTTATGTGTATGTGAACTTAACTATGATCAATACGTCCACCCACCTCACCCCGTAAACAACAATTATCAGGTTACGCCCTCACAAGGTTTTCAATGTTTGGGCGTGGGTGTCTGTATGAGAAGGTGCAAGTGTGGAGGGTTCGTATATATGTATATATGTATGTATGTATGTATGTATGTACGTACGTATGTATATGTATGTACATACATTAACGCATATAACTTGAGTGCATAACTTGATCTTATAAAGTGCAAAAGATCAATGTTTCACTCATAGACTACATCTTGTCGACCTGAAAATGTTGATCAATATATTTCTCGTACAACTCCAACTATATTTCTGAATGCTAGGTGCCACATTTAGTCAACCTACCATCTACTGCATAAAATAACCTATTACTTTTCATGGAATTCTTTTTATTTCAATCTATGACTATTTATTTCTTATGCAGTAAAAGGCACAAATTGCTATTTATGCACATTGAAATATCTGTATTTTGGTCTATTTTATTTTATCTTTCTTTCCTAAATTGCGACAATTTGCAATCATTGTTGCATTCGGTACACATTTTTTTTCTCTTTCATTTCCTATATCCGTTGACCACACAAATTTGCTTCCCGGCTGAGTAATAATGAAGTACACACAACAAAATCAATAGTTTTTATATTCTCTAAAAAGTAATCGGTTGACAGTCAATATTCCTCCTTATAATGGCAATAGTAGGATAGTTTCTTCGTGACACACAAAAAATATCATTATTTGATGTTGTTTATTTTTTTTTTTTCTCGATAAATATTATCAAATCAATTCCGATAAGCACACGGTATTAAAGAGGCTGTACCGATTATTTTTCATTTTTTTTTGTCGCTTTGAACGATATATAT
>NC_068983.1:119282507-119285583 GCF_001194135.2 Octopus bimaculoides
ACACACACACACACACACACACACACACACACACACACACACACACACACACACAAACAAACAAACAAATAAACAAACGCGTGCGCAATCTCCGTTTTCCTGATCTTCTGAGGATACGAAGTAATTTAAAATAGGTTGCCACTTTAAGTATGTTTGCTAGTCAGGAAAAAATTTCACAGTAAATTGCAACTTAGCTGCAGCGAGGATTCTCCATTGAAGAGTGACAAACATTGACAAGAGAGTATAATGTTATCTCAACTAGGACGGGAGTTAACTTCATGAGTTTCAACTGAAAATACCATGTGAAAGTCTATGTATTTCATATGAAACCCAATTTTACCATATTAACATGAATATCTAAGTACTCCAAGTAGTTACTACAAATATATGAACTGAATATTCAGATATGTAAACTAGCACACTGAAAAAATAAATTTGATGCCCTAGCATCAGGATGACTTCTGCATTTTAGAAGACTATTTCTTTAAATTTTAATAAATATCGTGTGTGGTATAAAAAAAAGAAGTGCAAAACAAATCCTTTCTCGGTGGGAGGGGATATTAGCAATATACAATGAACATAATTGTGTTTCTCCGATGCTAAACAAATAATACACAACCACCGTACACTTTGCCAGAGTCTACCTCATCCACTCCTTGATATTATCGATTTCTTCTTCGCCCACGAGCTCGATTTCTGTCTGCACCGTCGTCGAAGATGCGAGCATAGAGGTTCTGGGCCTTGATGAAGAAATATATAATTCTGTAAAACCACCAACCTAGACTGGTATTTTATTTATCAACTCCGAAACGTTGAAAGACAAAGTTGAACTCAGTGAGATTTGAACACAGAATCACAGACGACAGGCAGAGAACTGGAATAAATACCATTAAGTATTCCTTCCGACACTCAAGCGATTCTGTCATTTCGCCACCTTATGCGATATTTTGATAAAGTATGATTTCTGATTTTGGCACAAGGCCAGCAATTTTAAAGGGGTGATGCTATCGTCGACCTTAGTATTTCACTGGTACTTCATTTTATCGAGCCTAAAAATATTTTTTCCGCTTCTTTAACGATTCTGCCAGTCGGCCGCCTATATCCTGATGACAGCAGTTAATACAGTGTATATATATACGTAATATCCAACACTTTGTTTATAATCGTTTATCTGTGAAAACAACTGGTTGTTTTGCATATTAAAATGCATTAACTTCTGACATTTTTCAAGATTAAGTTGTATCAGTTTGTGCATTTATTTTCTGCCATATACGTGTGTATCTTGTAAACATAACTATATAGTATGTTAATGAGAATTTTACACCAGAATTGGTGTAGTTAGGGAAAAGAGTTAAGAAGAGTGAGGACAAAGGCAGGAAGACAAATAGAAAGAGATGGGGGGAGGAAGTGTCAAAGAAATGAGTTTATGAAATGGTTTCTACTGAGAAAGTAGGGTATCTTCTAAAAACATATCTTTAAAGCTGTATGAAATATATTTTCCCAGGACAGATAACATTTACTGCTTCGTTTTATCTTAAAAGGCAATGTGAACCACTGAACATTTTTTTTCAACTGCCACGACTTACAAAAGTTAAAATGTTTACAAAGAATCTAGCAAAAGAACTAATAATCCATGTAAACAGTAAAATTGTTGGGACACATCCGTCACATCGTTTTTATTCTAAATGAATTTTTATACAATAACATCCCACACAAGACTGCTGGTCATTTTCATAAGTTTTTAACAATTCCAGTGAGTTAGCACACTAGTTTGGTATAGTATTTTAAAAGCACCAGAATGTTTCTTTATTAAAATTCCCTCCATTATATCAAATAATAACAAACCAGAAATTGACAAAATTTCTCGAAAAATTACATTCGTTTTCTACATTCATATAAATGACATTGTAACATAGCAATTTATCTAGCATTCAATAAACAAATTATTCTTTTCGTTGACGGACACAACGCAAACAAATTTATTTTCCAATGAAAATGAAAGTATAAAGAAAAAAAGCTAAACGGAAGAAAAGAAAACGAAAAAACTATCAAAATACTGTTCAATCCTAGTCACTGAAGTTGACACAAGACAGGCGGACGATGGAAACTGACTCCAAAGCAAGAGAGAACGTTAGCAGCATATCATCTGCTGCTATCGACCCGAAAAGAAAAGCAATATTCATGATGGAATAAGCTCTCACGCTGATGCCTACCTGATGGAATTTCGTTACTATAGAAACATTTATACTAAAGATCAACATGAAATGAACCGTATCTAGAAGTTCTTCATTCTATTATTACCGAAAGGGGGAAAAAATCAGCAGCTGAGACATGCTGTTCACAGGCAACTGTGATACTGTTGAAGTTATTACGGGTTATATAATTACTAGGACCCAGTGATAGGACTTCTTTTTACTGGAAATTGACTGCCGGATATAGATAGATAGATAGATAGATAGATAGATAGATAGATAGATAGATAGATAGATACATACATACATACATACATCATACATACATGCATACATACATATGTACGTACAGAAATATCCCCACAGATAGATATATACACATGTACATACACGCAGATACATAGACATATAAATATGTATATATATCTACACACACGTATATATATACAATTACTTATGAATACATATATATATACATATATATATACATATACATATATATATATAGATATATATATATATACATATATATGCAGGAGTCGCTGTGTGGGAAGTAGCTTGCTTACCAACCACATGGTTCCGGGTTCAGTCCCACTGCGTGGCATCTTGGGCAAGTGTCTTCTACTATAGCCTCGGGCCGACCAAAGCCATGTGAGTGGATTTGGTAGACGGAAACTGAAAGAAGCCCGTCGTTTCGAAACGCCGGAGTTTTAATGGTGGCAGCTGATGAAGGGGATGTTTCTATGTGGCCTGCTTGTTTGTTGCACCTTGTTTACCATTTTGTCCTTGTTCTTTTGCCACGTCATGTACCCAGTTATGTATCTATATGTACATGTAGATGAACGTATATACATACATGTACATATATATGCAGGAGTCGCTGT
>NC_068983.1:119286097-119286509 GCF_001194135.2 Octopus bimaculoides
TATATGTTATATCCGTGTCTTAACTCATACTTAACTGTATGCAATGATAAAAAGTATTTTGGACATGCACATGCATAGATATCTATATACAGAAGTGTCGGTACGCGTATGTGTATGCGACTATGTATATATGTATGCATGTATGAATGTATATACGTTTCTATATGTACATACGTGTATATATATATATATAGAAAAAATTAAGGTACTCAGAAATCTGGATGTTTGTACATTTACAGACTTTTATTAATGTCACATGTTTTATAAATTAAATAAACCGCTTTTCACCTAATCGTGTAGGATTATCTTTTTGTTTGAAAACAATTTGAAAATCCTACACGATTAGGTGAAAAGCGCTTTATTTAATTTATAAAACATGTGACATTAATAAAAGTCTGTAAATGTACAAACA
>NC_068983.1:119290632-119298790 GCF_001194135.2 Octopus bimaculoides
GGAAGCATGTGACCGTGCCGGTGTAAGGGGAAGAGAGAGAGTGGTAGAGGGAGAAACAAAGGGAGGAAGTAGAAGAATAGGTGAGCAACGAGAGGAAAAGAGAAAGAGAGGAAGTACGAGGGGGGAAAAGAGATACGTAGTAGTAACAGAGGAAGAACAAGAGGGGTAAAGCGAGATACGTAGTAGTAAAGAGGAAGAACGAGAGGGGGAAAAATGAAAGAGGAAGAGAAAGAGAAAGAGAAAGAGATAGAGTAGCGTCAGAAAATATGAAGTTACGAAAACTACTTACAATTGGAGACGTTTTCATGTAAAAACAAATAGTAAATGAGTATATGCATATATACGTACAGGTATATATATATATATATATATATATATATATATATATATATATATATAATGTGTATGTATGTATGTATATTTGTATGTTTTTTTTTTTGTATGTATTCTTATGCATATAGTTACATGTCTAGACATGCTCATAGAGACCTAAATGATAAACATCTGAAAAATTTAACAGATTTGTACAGTTCCAGTGATGGATTGGACCTGTAGTCTTCGAACCACCTTTCTCCTTTCTAGTGTTGAGAATCCTAATTACTCAAGATTGGTATTTAGGCAGTGTATTACAGATCCCAGTGCCCAATATACATGTATATAACATATATAAACTGAACCTGTAATCTTGTTAAATATAGATACCCAAGGTTTCATGGTCGAAATAACTTATTTCGCCAATTTTCAAGCTGAAAACAAGACGGTGTGTGTGTGTGTGTGTGTGTGTGTGTGTGTGTGTGTGTGTGTGTGTGTGTGTGTGTGTGTTTGTGTGTGTGGTGATTATGCATATATACATACGCATACAAGGGGTACATATGGGTACAGACATTGTATTCATTGTTTGTGTCGGTTGTTGTTTTTATGGTCTGTCTGCTTGTGCTCCTTACATTCATCTGTTTTCCCATCAATTCAGATTATAACGAAAATTCGCGATTACTAAATGGCAGTTAAATATCGTTCATAAGGACATTTTCTCAGAAACCAGTGCAATGAAAATGATGAACCTCCTTCGAAATCACTCGAGCAGTAGGGGGGGGAAAGCGTTTTTCTTGGGAAAACAGAAAGAATTTATAGAAAAGATATTATCCAAATTAGTAGTTATTTTACTCTTTTACTCTTTTACTTGTTTCAGTCATGTGACTGTGGCCATGCTGGAGCACCGCCTCTAGTCGAGCAAATCGACCCCAGGACTTATTCTTTATACGCCTAGTACTTATTCTATGTCTCTTTTTTGCCGAACCGCTAAGTTACGGGGACCTAAACACAGCATCAGTTGTCAACCGATGTTGGGGGACAAACACAGACACACAAACATATACACACACATACATAGATATATATGCATATATACAACGGGCTTCTTTCAGTTTCCGTCTACCAAATCCACTCACAATGCTTTGGTCGGCCCGAGGCTGTAGTAGAAGACACTTGCCCAAGGTGCCACGCAGTGGGACTGAACCCGGAACCATGTGGTTCGGAAGCAAGCTACTTACCACACAGCCACTCCTGCGCCTATACTATTTATTTTTCCATTAATGCAATTGCGAAAAGTGTTTTTATTAAGAAAGTAATTACAGATAAAGGTTTGATTTCACCCAAGAATGATTATAATTTAACGCAGATGAGTCATTATGATTTGAAAAATACTGATACCGAAATAGGTAAAAGAAAATGAAACTTCAAAAATTTCAGTATTTATTAAAGTGAATAAAGATCTGTGTGTAATTACAAATCTATGAATGTAAATGTACAACAAAATGGTAAATCCTGGAATATAGGAATGGTATAAAAAGTTACTGAACTTTTAGAATCAAAACTTAGTGAATTCGGAAAAAATAAAGTTGCATAGAGAAATTGTCATAGTAGGGATATTAATCAATTGTGTGTGTTATGCATATGGACTTAACCTGACTGTTTGTAATGCCCATTGCAAGAAAAACCTAATCAAATTGTGATGAAACTAATTTAACTAATGACATTTACAGCGTCGATGACGAGTTTGAAGGTATCTTTGAGGATGATGATCAAAACGTAGATTCTACAGTTAATAAAAATAATTCCTATTAAGGCTCTTTCGCTAAGTTATAGTATTGTTATTTAAGCAATGTCATTAAAAGGTGAGAACAATTATCAGTTTATTTCGTAAAAAAATATGTTAATGAGGAGCATGGCCATGAATTAAAATTAATTAATAAAACTAAAACAAGATGGCACAATTTATGTGTAATGTGAGAGCAAGTTTTGTTTTTAAAAGCTGTGTTACAATAGTTATGACTGATATGAAGTAACCCTTAGACTTTTCAGACAATGAATTTAATATTATTCTTGCTGCTGCTGCGTCAGCATTGAAATCCATTAAAACTGAAGCTCAAAAACTAAGTCAAACCAATACAAATTTGATCTCTACAGAAGGTACATTTGTGTTTGTTATAGAACAGAATCAATAAAATACTTCAGTGTTCAGTGTCTCTGGCTGAAAGAATGTGTCAAGCAGATAATTCAAGACAGGAATAAAACTCTAGTTACACTGGTGAAGTATTTAAAGATTTTTTTAATGATAAACTTGGTTCATTTCTAATTTTGCCATCAGAAATTTAACTGGAAATTATCTCAAAGAAACTTCAAAATAGAATGTTCATTACTTGGAAAAGAGAGTCCTCTATCTCTCATTCAGAATCCGAATCTCTGTTATTTAAAGTGCCTATTCCATCAAAAGAGACATCCCTATAACAAAGATTAAATGTTACAATAAACAAAACTGTTAAAATGAATAAAGAGAGGATTCAATATTCAGTTTATCTAAAAACATTACCAAAGAGATGAAAATGTTGAAATTAGTTAACTTGCAGAAATTATTTGTTACGCTTAGTAGCCCAGCTTCTATGGAAGTAAATAGAGCCTTTTCTGCAGTAGAGTCTTCGTTTCAAAATTTCGATCAAATTTGAGCGACAGCACCATCAACAATATAAGCTGGATAAAGTACTGTCAATCTGATTGCAAAATAGTTAATTCTTAAATTGTTAGATTCCTATACAAATATACAAGTTTTTAAATGGAGTAATTTCTTTTGTTCAATATTATTGCGTTTTAGTGTCCAAAACTGAGTGGAAAATAAAAATCGAGAACTATTTACTGGAACCCAGATAGTTTTATACACTTGATTTCTTGTGAATGGCAAGATACAAGAAATTGAGAAAATTTGCATGCCATACAAAAACATAATAGATGTGTGCTAAGAATTAAAATTCTTTGCTCACTTCCAAAAGATCCGACACTAGGACAGGTTATAGAAGTAGTACGCATACAAGAAGCAGATTCTGACTCGTACACATTTTCAGTAGTAAGAATGAATGGAATAACATCACTAACGAAGCACCACCCACTAACTTCATAGCAATGACAATAATAGAATTAAAGTCTGCTAAAGTCACCTCTAAAAAACACACAACACATACTCACAAACCACACAACATACACCACACGAGTATATATATACCCACTTACATTGGTACACTCGAAAACAAAATCAAATAAATGAAAATTCTCGTATACGTACAAACAGATTTATTACATACATGAGAAAATTAGGAGACTGAGGTGAAATCATTAAAACAAATTACAGAAGTGTGACTAAAAAAGCTACGATAATGTAACTAAAACTGAGATTGTAACCAGTGGGTGCTGCAATAGGACTCTCCCAAAATACAACATTACACACATACACGGCGGAATAATGCTGGTGCCTTTCTTACAAGTTCGAATACACCTTAAGCAAATTTGAACTGATCACAAGTTTGTATATTTATGTACACACACATGACAGAAGTAAAGAGACATCCCATAAAACATTATTTTTTTTTATTAAGGGACATGTTTACGTTTCAGGTTCTATTTTCCATTACATTTTAGACAGATTCGACGCTGAGTTTCTGAAGCAGAAATATCGTTATAACAAATATTTTTCTCAATATCACAGATTTGCCTGTCATTTGTTTGACCTTAGCCACTTGAGCATGTCCCTTAGTGGCTGTCAATATGAACATATCTGACCATGGGTAGGAGTAGTGCGTAAGCATCATAGTCATGTGTTGAGAAAGATTCCTTGGGGTTTGAATAAACGTAACAAAAGCAAAGTTTGGAGGAAATATTAGCCATTTTTCATACTTTCTAGGTGTAAACAAATAGGAAATAACATTTGCTACCCAAGGACAAAAACTGTGTTGCACAACGTTATGAGAAACCTTTACTTCTCGTATCAAGTAATTTCATTTTCCTCTCATTACATAGTTTATTTTGTGTCAATATGTCAATGTATTTATACTTTCCACGTCTACTTTTTCAAATCGATTCTGCATAAATTTTCACGAATTTGAAATCTGTCCTTGTACCTGCCCTTCATTCTTCGCCCTTGTGTTGAATTTATAAATACAACATATGAAGTGCAACAATTGCATTGTCAAATTGTCAAATGCAAACGGCAGCGTGTTAACGTCTACTTCACTTGTTAAAGATATCCAACATTTTTAAGGGAACCATATAATTTTGCATAGCAAAGGTTTGATATGTTGTAAAGTTAGTGCACACAAGTAAAAAACGCATACACGACCGTTAATTTTTTCAACGAAAATTTGATTAATTTTTTAAAATATTATTTCATCTTTATTTTTCGTATGTGTTTATCTTATGCACGTTTTAGAATGACACGGTGAATGCGAATGACATGTCATGTATTTTGCTGGAGGGAGTAAAAAGTTGAAATGTTCATATCAATTACGCTGTTTAACTCTTGTTCGATTGATGGCCGTTATTTTCATGCATATGAAAATAAAAGGAAAATTCAAGCTAAAAGACTTCTACATACAAATGTAAATTTTTTTCCGTACCTTTTTACAAATTCTAAATGAATATATTGATTTAAATCCAATAGAATAACTAAAACTAAATTAAAAGTAAATTGTAATATTTCTATAAATTGGCTACATTAAACAGCGTTCACAGTGAAAATCGTTTGTCTTCTATGTTCATGAGGCCAAAGTTCGAATTCTTTATTTATAAGATTTCTGTACATTTTAAGACGTGTGTGTTTAGAGATTGTACGCATGCAGATACTGATTCAGATTTGATTGAACAGACCAAGGATCAAATTCGTTCCACCCTTCACTGTCTTGTTTCAGACTAAATTAATCGTTTTTCTAATTTTGTTTCCGATTACATATTCCATGTAATCCTTCTTTTTTTAATAGTGGAGATTTGAGAAAGATTTGATTACTATTTCTGCCTGAACGAGTGATTATATAAAGGTTACATCTTTTTTTTTTTCTGTGCCGTATGTGTTGTGTTCAGGTAATTTCTAGCATAAAAATGGGCTAAATTCAAAACGGCCTTTACTAAAAATGAATATGGTTTAAGTAGATTCAAATATTAAATGTGTAATCTACAATTTATTTAAAATTGATATATTACCTTGTAATCTCCTGCAAAATATTTCCACTATTCTGAAATGAGAGAAATATAAAAGATAAGATATAGTACAAAACTGTAAATAAAAAATAGAAATAGAATAACAAACAACTATACTTAAATCTTATAATGAATAAGACATATACAATAATTTTTTTTCATACTTAACTTGTGTGAATTTTAACTGATCGCAGTTTCTAACTGAATGTTAATCTCAAGAGAATATTCTTTCTTAGTGTACAAACAAGAAACTAAATAACATGCAAGCAATTTACATACACTAATTCAGTGATTCTCAACCTTCTTTATTTATTTATTTATTCATTGGCCTCAGTTCCTTTTTTCACTAACAAAAGAAAACCTTAAAACAGTCGATTATTTTAATTACAGAGAAGTTCATTTAAAACAATTATCATCCATATTTTCATATCTTATCCCTTCCAGTATGCACTTTTTTATTTTAGATATTTGTGTGAATTAGTTCCTCATGTTAAACTTTTACGAAAATTACTAAAGAGGGCATTGACTTGCAAAATTATGCTGGACCAGGGCACATCATCAGACATGTTTCTGTACGTACAGTATACAACTCATATTCTAAACCTTGTCAAAAGTTTTTTCTTTTTTAAACGTATTTAAAATTTAAGTCTCGTAATTGGTTTGAACACTTTGTTTCTCAGAAAGATTACGAACCCTCTAAACACCCAGTACCCTCAGAGTATCCCCTTGACATGTACTTTTTATTGTGAGTTCATAACACGCCTATAGGGGCTATATTGCATATGTTAAAAACTACTGTACATAACTAAACTGCTTAATGTAAGGAATGTCGGTAAGCTGTTTTAAAATACACAAGTTTGCAAAATGACATAAGTCATCATGAAATTAAATATATCGAATATGTAATGTTTAGATCTGTTGTCCTCGAAAACTATACTTGTTACTTTAGCTGTCAACAGATAAACTATCTTTCATTTACTTCAGCTTTCCAACAGATCAATACAAAATGTATGAGTTTTCCGTTCCGAATTTTGAGCTTTCTTGTGTTATGGTTTCATTTGTTGGAATGCTAAATTAGAATTTGGGGGTGTGATTTGGATAGAGTTAACAGAGGTTGACGGTCTAAAACTGAAAGCCAAAAATTATAGAAAATATGAGTGTCATAATCCAGTGGCGGGAAAGCAAAAGCTAGTTTGATTGCCAGATTGATTGGAATACGATATCAAAATCCTTTGTTTACAGTTATATTTTAGAATAAAGGTTTCTTTGTCTTGAATTTTTCTTGATTATATGTACACCTGTCTACAAATAATTCTTCAAGTATATACACTAAAATGTATAGCGAGTGTGGTTGCGTATAACTACTTCGAGATATATATTCGGAGAGATTATGATGTTGGCTATATCTACACATACGTTACGTAACCGACGTTATCAGAACAAAGTGGTCTAAAGTTATGCTTATTTCTTTATTTAATCGGTTTAACAGTCCATGTAAAGTTGGTAAGCCGTAACAGACCAAGGAAAGTGTGTGTGTGTGTGTGTGTACAAAAAGCTAAAAATCAAAACAGAAAACTAGAAAGAAAAAGCAGAAAAGAACGAAAGAAGAATATATAATGAAGAGTTAAATGTTTTCGTCGTTAAATCTTTGCTTTCGTGAATTAAAACTTATCTACAGTTGAGAGATCCGCGAAAATAATTTTAACTTCGACTTTGATAGGCTTTTTAAGACAATTTTAAAATTGTCCACTCTCTCTCAGACTGGTAATTTGGTCACTTATGCATTCGAGCAATTAATATCAAAAGGTTTCTGAATCGTCTTGTTTTCTTGAAAGAAAATAGGTTCGTTCCTAATGCTACCAAGCAATTAGGCAAAAAATACCGATAGAATAAGTACCAGATTTTAAAATGATCTCTGGGGTCGATTTGTTCAACTAAAACCTTTAAGCCAGTTCCCCAGCATGGTCGCAGTCCAATGACTGAAAGAAGTAAAAAAATGAAAAAAAATTTTAACAGCTGAATCTTTATAAATTCTCAGTATTTTACGTTGTAACGGTTTAGAATGAAAACTGAACTACTTTTCATTAAAGTACATATATTATATTGAAGTGTGGATAATCTTCGCCGTTTTTCATTTTATACTAAACACGCGTATTTTCTTTGCTTACACTATGTGTTGTAGTTTTTGCTTATTTACCACCGGGCAGTGGTTTGAGAGAAAAGTCGAGAACATGGTAATTGTCACGAAACATATTCACCGTAGCAGAAAATAAACAGTAAATTATTTGATATTATTAAATATCCCTATGAGAAAGTGTATAATGATTTTCTGAATACTAAGCACTATACGAATGCATCTTTTTGTATTTCTTTTAAAACACCAGAATGGATGTAGGGAGAGTCGTTAGGTTAAGCACTTTATTTACTTTGTCACTGTTATTTATGACATCGTCCGTGCGTTTGTACTGGTTTTAGGGTTAGGGTTCGGGTTTTAGAGTTAGGGTTAGGGTTTTAGGGTCAGGGTTAGGGTTTTAGGGTTAGGGATAGGGTTTTAGAGTTAGGGTTAGGGTTAGGGTTTTAGGGTTAGATTAGGGATTTTTCAGCTATTATTTTCGGGAAGACATTTTTGCCCCCCCCCCCC
>NC_068983.1:119298846-119300257 GCF_001194135.2 Octopus bimaculoides
TCTAACACTAAAATCCCAACCCTAACCCCAACCCTAAGACCTCAACTCTAAGACCCCAACCCTAACTCTAACCCTAACTCCAAAACCCTAACCCTAATCCTAAAACTCTAACCCTAACCCTAAAACCCCAACCCTAACTCTAAAACCCTATCCCTAACCCTAAAACCCTAAAGCTAAAACCAGTACGAACGATGTCATAAATAACAGTGACAAACAAAATATATACCGCTGATAGTTGTTGTTGACAAACAACGGCAGTAATTTTATTCGAAGGAAAAGATCCCAAAATAGGCAATTTCGAAAACGCTAAAACAAAACGAAAATACTTCCACAAACAAAATAAACTGAAAATTTTTTTAAATTACTAATAACTGAATTGATTAAACTATATACACGTATATAAATGTTGAAGCCCGTGTAAGTGACGCCCACGCTTATTAAAATTTTTTTTTGATGAATACTAGGGTAGTCACAAAACAGGGTTTTACTAATGTAATTTTGATTTCAAATTGTGGCACAAAGCCAGCATATTCGGGGGAAGTAGAGGGTCGATAACATTGACCACAATGTTCAACTGATACTTATTTTATCGGACCCGAAAGGGTATAAGGCAAAATCAACCTCGGCGAAATTTGAACTCAGAACATAAAGACAAGCCAAATACTTTGCTAACGATTTTACTACTGTAATTCTAGTAAAGTATTCGGATCTTTTCCTTTTGATCGGCAGGTCGATAAATTAACTAAACACTTTCAAACTTCGGATACTGGTAGAATGTGTCATATAGAACATATTTAGCTCTTAGCGTTGTTGGAAAAAGTTTGTATTTTCGATGTTATTTCGTCAATGTCATTGGCTGCAGAATTTTATCTCAGAAAACTTTCCCACTGTAATCTTCACGAAGTCGAAACCACATTCCGCTGACTTTTCTTGATGCTTCATGTTTTTGCACATATTTGTTCTTCGAAACAAAATCCTGCAACGAATGTCATTTATGTTCTTGTATGTAGGAACGTTTTTAAAATAAAAGTACATATCATTATTCTGACCCTCTTTGTTTCCTGTACTTACACTTAATGCAAACACACAAACCCACACAGACACAAACACACATCCATCCATACATACATACATATACATACATACACAGACAGACAGACAGACAGACAGACAGACAGACAGATAGATAGATAGATAGATAGGTTTCTTTATTAGCCACACAGGGCTCAACACAGAGGGGACAAAATACAAATGTAGAGTTTTTCTTTTCGAGGGGGTCGAAAACAAAGCAGAAAAAAAAACAAAAGTGGGGACAACGATGAAAAAAAACATCGCAAAACGTTTGGGGTATTTACAAAAAAATACGAAATAATACAAAAAATTCCCAATAAATGGGGAGGTTATCCGTGGA
>NC_068983.1:119304284-119307103 GCF_001194135.2 Octopus bimaculoides
GTGTGTGTGTGTGTGTGTGTGTGTGTGTGTGTGTGTGTGTGTGTGTGTGTGTGTGTGTGAATGTATATACCATACCCAAGTGATTATGCTCACATAAAACTATTCAATGTACACTTCCATTATCCTTAATTAATGTGTTAATTTACTTTTCCAAATTTCAGGCTTAGCGGGAGAAAGATCAGTGGTTTGCATACTGTCAATTAACTTATTCTGATTTAATATACATAGTTGCAGTTAAATAAGTGCCGCTTTCCTTTGTAAGTAGCAGCAATGGGGTCTAAATGATTAGTTTCAGTTGCTCACAGTACTTTAGTTTAGTGATTATAACTTGATGAAGGATTCACTTGGCCAGTTTGACTAGCAATAGATATATCTTCAACGCTCGGAGGTTAGAATAGAGCTTCAGTATATCCATAGTAATTATTAATAAGGCTCGAGATATCAGAAAGAGTTGGTCTGCAATTATGAAGAAGAATTCCTTTCACTTCTAGCTGAATTCGGCAAATGAAATAAGCATCATCAACGCGTGGTACGTTTTTAGCAACTTAAAGATGTGAAGCTCGATTCTAGGCCTCACTAAAAACTCATAAGTAGTCATTAAAGTCTTCCTTTATATTCAGCAATATTAATTTAACATGGAATACTCTCATGAATCTTGAATATACTACAACAAATTTTGCTCATTTGAAATATGTTTCTTCAATTAGTGGTGGGTTTTGGCCTTACTGTCAAATGCATGGACTATTTAACATTATTACAATTTTTATATTCACTAAAGTTGTTCTTGTTGCAAATGAGCATAATACAAATCTAAAAGCGCTAGTAAAGTGCTAATTTATTATTCATGTGATGCTTTTAAGAGCAATGTAAACTAAAGTCATTTATAGTAATCATTGTTTTGTTTTTGCTTTGTTTTTTTGTTTATTGATTGATGTATTGAAGTGATATTTGTTGCAAATGGAAGCTTATATTGTTTAAGTCTCGTTATCTGATAAAATGAGTAAATTATTTTAAAACTTAAGTATCACTGTATGAATATTCTTAATCATGCAGCCGTTATTTTTATAAATTCGGCTCTCTTATAATTAATCGATATTTTCCTATGTTGAACATCTGCATCTATAACATCAAGAAGTCTCGGAACCGAAAGTTATATGGAGCGTAAATAGGAAATTTAGGAATGACATATAAACACTTAGCACATGTAAAATAAAACAGCATAAGAATGTGTTGAGTTGAAATATATATTTTTAGTAATCATCACTCTATCTGCTCATAGACACAAAATGACTAGTTTTATTAGTCATTTCAATCCAATGTAAGGGAATTGCCATGCCTGTACTCCATTCTAGTAGAACCATGTACATTCCTTTTAAAATCAAAGCATTTCACTTCCTAAAGTAACATACACAGTTCACGCGCGTGTTAAAGTGCAAAATAAAAATAAAAAGGACCAGTGAATGTAGAGCTTTGGGTGCTTTGCAGTTGATGTTTTGAAATGTAAAACATGTACAAGAATACACCGGGCACAATAGATATTTCAGAGATATTTAGACGTGATGGTTTGCATATATCGTTTATGCTGAATACATTGTGACAGAGAACTGATGGCTTCAAATGAATAGCTTGATTTGTAATCGTTATGAAAGATGAAAGAGAAAATACATCAACAATAAACCAATGCTTTATAATTTCAAGTATTTTTATTATCATTGATATTGAATATATTACAGATGTTGATGCTAAAATGTATATCTCTATCTACCTAATATTATATCATTTTATAGTGTTTTCCCAGAAGATTCTCCTAGCAGGTTCAAACAAAAATAAAGTAACTGTAATCGTGGAATATATGCTATTATTTATACTATTCTGTTCTTAATATACCCTTTTAAAGGCATCGTAAATCAAAACTCTTTGATAGGAATACTGACATTGTGTAAGAGGTAGGTATCAATACAGAAGTGGAGAGTCTAATCTAAAAAGCTCAGTATTATTTTTATCGATCACGCAATATACGGTTAAATTCATATATTTTATGGGTTATAATTTCTGAACACACAGCGGTCTTGCAATAAGAGGATTCAAATTTAAAGCTACATGCTTTTCAATTAGTTTTGATATGTCAGAGTACTTTATATTGTAGAGTAATACCAAAACTATATTGCTAGTTGTCTAATTCTCAATTTTTTTACTTATAGTGACAGGAATAGGTCTGAATATACCAAATCTGAATAAAATTAAGCAAGTCAGGCACCAATATTTCGGTTTCTCTGATATCCTTTTTTGAGTAACACTTGTTCGTTCTCGCTTCCTGATACTCTCTCACCCTCGTTCTCTGTATATTATACATGTGTGTGCATATTTGTGTGTGAGCGCATGTGTGTACGTGCGTGAGTGTGTGTGTGTTTCTGACAATATATAAAATATGATAAACCAAATATAAAAATATACATATACTAACATTATTCTGCGTCTAATGACTGTTGGTATTTTCGAAAAAAAATTAATCATGTATGTGTGTATGCATGTATGTATGTATGTATGTATGTATGTATGCATATGTATGTGTGTGTCTGTATCTGTGTATATATATATATATATATATATATATATATATATACAAACATACATATATACAAAGCTACATAAGTCGCTACTCGCGTTTCCTGTCTCTTCAGAGGATAGGTATTGCGGTTCCTAAAAACTTTACTTTATACCCATTAATTTCATCTAATCAGTCGACAAAGGTAGGAGACTCATGTAAATTCAGGTATGAGTACATAATGTTACTTCACTCTATTTAACAGTATTGAGTA
>NC_068983.1:119307355-119308495 GCF_001194135.2 Octopus bimaculoides
TAGTTTTATAGGTACAATTTTTTAAATTTCTATGCCTTGTTTAATACTATTTTTTTGTTCGATGTTTCTATTTGTAATAATAAGCAGGTGTAGATGTAATGGACATATTAGTTTCGCTCCTGCTACTTGTCTATTAATTTCTAGGCAGCGTTTGTGTTTTTAACGCTATTCACACTTCCGGATTGAAGAACTACCCAGATGTCGAAACCATAGTGTGATCCGTCAGGCAGCTGATGATGGAAACATACATTTGATATGCTTGTTGACTGTGAAACTTTTACACCTTACTATCCCGTTATTCTGAGCTGTCCTCCATTCTCGTAAGGTTGAACTTATTAAAGGGTGCATGGTTTATGATTGTGTTATTTTTTTGTATTATTACATGTATTGATATTTCTTGATTGTCTTCATCGGTAGTCTAACTATTCAAGGATAATACTTAGGAGTTTCTAATTACTCGGTGATTGTACCATGTGTGTCCAGTACCAAATCCTCATTTCTGGCATAGTTTCAAATGTAAAACTTTTACAACCTGGTCGTGCCTCCATTTCTTATACTCTTCCTGTGCCAACTTGGAGCATTCTTCCACAATGTGTGCCACTGTCTCGTTCCAAGTTCCAAAGGTTCTACATTTTTCAGACACATTCTCTCCATATATTTTTTTCTCAAGTTTGTTTTTATCGCTTGATCTTAGGCTGCTACAATTAGGCTCTCTGTTTCTTTTTTTAATTGCCCCTTTTTAAACCAAGACCAGGATTTTGTTCCACATATGTCTTCAGCGGCTCTCCAAAATTGGCCATGCAGAGGTTTCTCTTTAATCTGTCTGACGTGCTCTCTTTGTATTTCATTCTTGTCCTTTGCTCCTATTACACGCCTGACCACCTGTTCTTTACTTACTGTCTTTAGTAGTTTTTCTGTGCTGCTCTGTAAATAATCTACAAGGTTCATTCTTTCTATCTGTACACATTCTTCTACTGCTATTAAGCATTTTCCACCCTGGTCTCTCCTGAAGTACAACCGGTTGATATCAGCTTTCGGATGGTGGGCTCTATTTATTATTATTATTATTATTATTATTATTATTATTATTATTATTATTATTATTATTATTATTATTATTATTATTATTATTATTATTAT
>NC_068983.1:119308882-119310513 GCF_001194135.2 Octopus bimaculoides
CGAGATGTCGAAATATTGTTCACTTAATAACAGTCGCACTCTTCTTTATTGCCTCCTTACTTTCTAGAGGAGTAACCTCAATCCTATAAATATTATTATTATTATTATTATTATTATTATTATTATTATTATTATTATTATTATTATTATTTAAAACAGCTAGATTCAGTCTGGTGCAACTTAAAGTATCGTAGTCGGGCTGAGGTAACCGGAAAGAAAGAAAGAAAGAAAGAAAGAAAGAAAGAAAGAAAGAAAGAAAGAAAGAAAATCGTTCGCAAAACTACGAATAACGCAAATAAAAAAAGTATATGGTTTATGAATATGTATGATCGAATAGATACAAAAAGAGCAGGATAAAGGTGTTATGGAGAAAGGCAATGTTTATTAGAGAATAAATGTGAAAACGAATACGAATGTGAAAAGCTTATGTTTACTTAAGCAACTGACTTAATTGAGACACTGTGAATGAGATGAATGTATTTTAGTGTACGGTGTATTCAAGAATAGGTGAATTGAGATAAAGAAGGTAACACTAATATAAAGGAAGTGTGGAAGACAGAGAAAAAAAGAAAATGAGACGATGGAGTAAAGAGATATATATTGACAGTAAAAAAAGATCCCAGGTTACTGGAGGTTAAAACATAAAAATCAATACGATAATATCAAGTGAAATAACATAAAATAAAGTGAAAGTGTGTACAAAATTCTACAGCCAAATTCGAGTTAGAAGAAAACAGGAGTAAGTTTATTAATAGACCATGAAATAATCTGAACTGGTTTCCATTTTCGACTCTGGTACTTGCACTAGAATTATAGTTATCGACCCCAAAATGGTAAATACCAGTGCAAGGATTTGAACTCAGAGCACAAGACATTTTTCCAAACTCTAACGTTCCTACCAACTTACTGCCTAAATCTATGCGTTTTCATTAGCTTTGACACTTCAATCTAATAGATAACGTCTTCTCCAAAACGTTTAATTCTTGCTTCTTTCCCGATGTATTCAGTCAGTTACTCACATAAGCATTCAGGTTTCTTTTTCTTTTATTTTCGTTTACACTCTTCCCTTGAAGATACATTCTTTCTCCCTAAGACCACCTCAACTTATTGTGACAACAGCCTTCGTAGTTCATCGAACGATTTGCCTCTTCTTTCTTTCCTTTTTACCTTTTTTCTTTATATTTCTCTAATCTACCATTCTTTTTTCTTTTGTGTCTGACAACTTCATCTTCATATCATATTTCTAGCCTTGTAGTCAAAACTTAAAAAACATCAAATGGTAAATCTTAAGTTTTACAATCTTGGTTTTTAAAAGTCATGGTTTGATGTAATATGTATACATCATTTATATAAGATTCTAATTTATAATAAAACCTTTACTCGTGTCAAGCAACAGCAAAGTGGAATTCAGGGTAGTGGAGTATTGTAAAATCTCAATTACTGATTACTGCTCTTATAACATGTGTATGTATGCATATATGCATGTATGTATGTATGTGTGTATGTGTATATATATATATATATATATATATATATATATATATACGTATGTATGCATATGAATGTGTGTGTGATTGTGTAAGTGTGTGCGTGCGCGCGCGCGTGTGTGTGTATAGATATATGTGCATATA
>NC_068983.1:119311529-119313759 GCF_001194135.2 Octopus bimaculoides
AGCAGCAGCAGCAGCAGCAGCAGTAGTAGTAGTAGTAGTAGTAGTAGTAGTAGTAGTAGTAGTAGTACAATTACTATTATCATCATTCTATTATCGTCATTGTTACAATTATTATTGTCCTTTTTACTGTAATTCATTCTTTTCTAGCCACAAACAAATTTCCAGTGATTTGCAGCTGCTCTTGTGATCACTAGCTTCTCTTAGAAGTTTTCTTCTTCACTTAACATTATAAAAAAAAGGAATATTTTTTTCCATACAATCTGTGAATTTCTTTATCTTCTTAATTTATGCTAGATTTCTTGAGGAAATGGAATGCCATGCATAGAAGTGAAAGAATTGCTAAGACATATTCTGAATAAATATAGACACCTTTCCACCTACACCTATACGCGCATACACACACACGCACGCGCATGAGGGAATTAAGTTATATAGTTTGCAAGGGATAACTGTAGATACCACATGTAACTATCAGATTTTTATACATAAATCAAAATGCTTAAAAATCTGAAGAGATGTGCGTGCATACATATATACATAGAAATGTATGTACACATGCATATAAAGAAGAACCCCATCAATCATGAATGACCATGGGATTGCACCTAGAATGTTACCCTCCAAAGCACAAGTCCGGACAAGGTTGTTTATGGAAAACCAACAATCACCCATGCATACCCCTCTCTACATCATCGATGTTATTCAATGGAAAGGCAAAGACTGATACAGCTTGGCAACTCATTTCTACAGATGAGTGAACTGGAGCAACGTGAAATAAAGTGTCTTGCTCAACAGCACAACGCACAGCTCGGTCCGGGAATCGAACTCACTACCCCATGATTGTGAGCCCGATGCTCTAACCACTAAGCTATGCGCCTTCACATGCATATATATATATATATATATATATATATATATATATATATATATATGTACATACATACATACATACATACATACATACATACATACATATACGAATAATCACAGTCCACTGGAACCAATGTTATAATACATATAGGTACACTATTCTGAGCAGTGGATTGATTAATATTGACAATTGATTGCAGGAACAAATATCTTCCTTTGTTAACTTTCGATACCAGCCACCCCAGCCCTGCCTATACGATGAGTCATTTTGTCATTCGATAAAATAAGCACCAATGATATACTGGAGTTCATTCAATCTACTTTACTGTTGCCACTGCTAACTTTAATATTGTTCTTAATAAAAAGAAATAAACATTTGAGATATTATGTGGTATACATTGTATGATGCAGATAGGCCAATTCAACGACTACTTTTTGATTTCCACTTTTGGCCATTTCATATTGCTAATGACGTCAATGATGATATGGACATCACACAATCTCATTTACTCCTACGTATAATGTGTCAATGATTGTAGCCTCTTCTGAAGTAAATAATTTGCAGTATGTGCTTAGAAGTGTCTATCTTACACTTAAACAACCAGCATTGACCAGTCAAAAATTCATGCGTTGACCTGTCATACGAGCACATAAAGTATTAGTTTTTGATTGTATCGATGA
This sequence comes from Octopus bimaculoides, assembly GCF_001194135.2. Taxonomy (NCBI): domain Eukaryota; kingdom Metazoa; phylum Mollusca; class Cephalopoda; order Octopoda; family Octopodidae; genus Octopus; species Octopus bimaculoides. Next base: position 119,313,081 of record NC_068983.1, read on the forward strand.
GAATAATTTAAATTTTAAATTCTTTTGAAATCATTCGCTCATTTCGTATGATTGAATCAAGGCGTAATTTGGACAGAAACGGTAAAGTGAGATAGTTCCGGAGAAGTGCGTAGGCTTTTATTAGAAACTAATTTCGAAAACGTATTCTGCTCACGTGTTTGAAAATGTAGCTTGTGTGTAGCTTCTCCTACACATCCGATATGTGTAGGAGCTTGTCTTAGCTTTCGTAGTGTTAAGAGATAGAGTCAATGCCGGCCTAGGCAAAAACCACAGACTTTGTTAATATTTTAGGATGTGCATAGGAAGACGAGGGACCTATTCAATTGGAGTTTTGTTTGGCTTTAGAATTGTTTGGTTTTAGATTTTGAATATTTGCATGTTGGTACGAGGAGTTGTAGATTTTAGTGATGTTTTAGGTGAATATTCGTGATGTTATTTGACCAATAAATGCAAATATTTAGCATATTTGCATTTATCTATTGTTCTTGGAAGTGACTAGTGACAGAAAGAAGTCCAAAATCATGTTCTGGTTGGGAGGGATTGCTTTTCGTTTTATGTGCCTGGCTGTTTGTGTATATTATATTTGTGCGTGGTAGTGAGTGAAGTGATACATAGATAGGCAGATGAATAGACAAAATAATGTATATATATACACGGTACATATATATATATATATATA
>NC_068983.1:119314177-119317447 GCF_001194135.2 Octopus bimaculoides
AATTGTTAATTATTAATTTTATTACTAATTGACGATTCCCTGCCCTATATATCTATATATATATATATATATATATATATATATATGAGTGTGTGTGAGTGTGTGTGTACATGTATGTATGTATGTGTGTGTGTGTATGCATAAATATATATATGCAGGTAGACAGACAGACAGACAGACAGACAGACAGACAGACAGATAGATAGATAGATAGATAGATAGATAGACAGACAGAGACTATTTCTGACATATAATTTCTAAATAAAGCTAGAAAATGAGAGAATCATTTGAGAAATTCTTTCAAATAGACGCAAAGTGAATATCTGCAGATGAAAAGCATATACAGTCGTTTAATTTAACCTCACTATATTACAACTAGGGCTTTTAATCGTTCTTGAAGAAGTAGAGGGCAAAAAAATTCCAGCAAGATTTAAAGGATATGTAGAAGCTATAATCTCTAATCTGTAAATCAGTTGTAGGTTTCTGTTTTCTGTCAAACCAATGCCCTTGGATGTCCGGGTGTTTCCAGTCACGAATTAAAAAATATTCGGTGCCTATGGTTTCTTTTTATGGTTTTTTTCTTTTTTGGTTCTTTTGGGGGAGGGGGGTTAATATTAAACTTTTTTTCTCGACATAATACACCAATCAAATGTTGATATGAAAAGATAATCGTATTTCGAAATATTTAAACAAGTTTACCAAAGTTATTCGCAAAGAAGACCTCATTATCAGTCGAATTAGAGGCAAAAAATATTAGGGCATCGAGTATTAAATTGGCCTCGAACAATAAAAGAACGACTTTGAAAGCAAAAATGATTTAGGTAATTAATTTGAATTCTTATAATTATTCTGATATCAGTCACTTAAAAATAAAGAAACATTTTTTCTAATTAAAAAATATTAACTACGTATAAAAAGTTATATCGCCCGGAACCAAGAACATATTTGCATGTATATAATGGCGAAATACTAGTGGTAACATAATTTCTTCAAGTATATATATATTCTTTTATTTGTCTCAGTCATTTGACTGCAGCCATGCTGGAGCATCACATTTAGTCGAGCAAATCGGCCCCGTGACTTATTCTTTTTAAGCCTAGTACTTATTCTATAGGTCTCTTTTGCCGAACTGCTAAGTTACAGGGACGTAAACACACCAGCATCGGTTATCAAGTGATGTTGGGCGGACAAACACAGACACACAAACATATACATATACATATATGTATATTGTTCCGATATACCCATGGGCGCGCAAGACTCCGCTGAAGTGACCGACTTAGTCGGAATTTATCTTTCACACTTACTCAAAGAAGTATTCCCTGAATTAGGAGGTGGTCTTTACCGCGACGACACACTATTCTTAGTTAGAAATACCTCCAACTGAAAACTTGAGCTATACAAAAAACATTACATAATTTCTTCAAAAACCAAGGACTAGTCATCACCATTGAAAAAGATAACAACTCAGCGAACTTCCTAGACGTTAACTTTAACCTTAATACTTCATCTTATCAACCTTACCATAAACCTAATAATAATATCACATGCACAAAATAACCATCCTTATAATATTATAAAAAATCTAACCTCTAACATTGAAAGTAGAATTAACTTATTATCCAATGTATAAATTTTTAACAAACATAAAGACTACTATAATCTAACATTTAAGAAGCCACGATACAAATATCGAATTAAGTACAAGATCAATACCACCTATTATAATTATTCCAATAATTATCTAGATAAGAACAGCACCGACCATGTTATTGAACCTAAATCAACTGGTGAATTAGAAAACCCTGACAAACAATCAAATGCTTTCAATAATAATCAGCAATATATTAGCAACAGACACAGATCCTACAACAACAGACATAATAATAAACACTATCAATATGAGCACCACAACCATAACCCCACTAAAAGAACTAATAACACAAATATTACCAAGTCACAAAACACTACCTACACTGTAAATAATGTAATTAAACCCAAGTATACGGACAATAAATACCGAAAAGAATTAATTATAGATAGAAATAAGAACATTAAACCAACACACTTAAATCAAACTTATCCCACTACATCTAATCCTTCTAATAATTTACATATCCGCAAAAATCATATTAATAAAGTTAGGAATAATATAGAAAAAAGAAACCTATACCATATGTAAGAATAGATGGTCCAGAAAATATAAACCACTACGACAATTAAAAAAATCAACATCATTTGGAACATAATTCCTTTTGAAAAAAATCTAAAATTTAATTTTATAAAATCCATTAGAAATATTATTTTAAAAAACTCTAAATATAGAAAAATATTTAATAACAAAATGACCAGATTTGGATTTTCAGTATCTCCAAACCTATTTAGGATCATCTCTTCATTTAACAATAAGAAACTAGACCAATTCTATTATAAAAATACTCTTTATAATATACCTAATAACCCCAATAATTCCATATCTAATAACTAAAATTATCAGAATAATCAAAACTCAGTTACCCTTAATACATATAGACATAACAGTAGAATACCAACTAATAATTATAATTGTAATTGTAGAAACCCAAGTACTTGTGAAGTAGATGGAAACTGTAAAATGAAAGATGTAGTATACCAAGCAACAATTATTACCCATAATCACTCTAAATTTACTTACATCGGGTGTACACAAAATTCTTTCAAATTAAGATTAAATAATCATAAATCATCTTTTAATGACCCTCGAAAAAAAAATAGCGCAGGTCTATCCAAAAAAGTTTGGCAATTTAAAAGAGGCAATATAGATTACTCGATTTCTTGGAAAATAATTTCTTAAGTCCCATCTTATAGACATAACAAGATCTGCAAATTATGCCTCGAAGAAAGTTATAAAATAATGAAAATGAATGGGCTTCTTGTTAATACGAGAGATGAAAAAGTTTTTTCTTGCTGACATATGTCAAAATTTCTTTTTATTAATCTTAAATAATCTCCCACACACACACACACACACACACACACACACACACCTACTTTAACTCTTTTTGTCTTTATCTTATTCCTTCTCCTTATAATTAAGTTTTTTGTATAATATTTCTCTTTATATTATTCCTATCTATGGTACCAGATTTCTTTTCTATAATATTCTCTACATTAATCATCTTAAGCTACTATTATGCAACCATCCCCCTCTATATAGTATGACCCTCCTTTTATTAATAAAACATCTCTACCAAATCTTCATATACCCCCTTTTTTCTCAACATATTTTTT
>NC_068983.1:119317807-119321730 GCF_001194135.2 Octopus bimaculoides
TTTTAAAAAAACTACCTCTCTTAACTATCCCAATTTTTATTTTTATTTTTTAATTATTATTTAGGGTTTCTTGCAAATCTACCTGATATTAATCAAATCTTACACATGACATATGCTTATATTTATAGTAATCCTTGGTGCAAAAAATCCCTTCCACAAAATGTACACACTCTCATAGATATTGTTTATTATTTATCATTTTGTGTTATATATCTAAATAGATTTATAGCATTTTCATCATCATCATCATCATCATCATCATCATCATCATCATCATCATCATTATTATTATTATTATTATTATTATTATTATTATTATTATTATTATCATTGTTATCATTATTATTATCATTATTACTATTATTATTATTATTGCTAATAATGTTTATTAACTTTATATTAACACCGATTAATAGATTATATATTGTGAGTGTGTGTGTGTATATATATATATATATATATATATGTGTGTGTGTGTGTGTGTGTGTGTGACACCTTGGACAAGTGTCTTCTATTATAGCCTCAGGCCGACCAAATCCTTGTCAGTGGATTTGGTAGATGGAAAGTGAAAGAAATCTGTCGTATATGTGTATATATATGTATATGTGTGTCTGTATTTGTCCCCCCCCCCAACATCGCTTGACAATTGGTGCTGGTGTGTTTACGTCCCCGTAACCTACCGGTTAGGCAAAATACACCGATAGAATAAGTACTAGGCTTACAAAGAATAAGTCCTGGAGTCGATTTGCTCGACTAAAGGTGATGCTCCAGTATGGCCACAGTCAAATGACTGTAACAAGTAAAAGATAGTAAAGTAGTATATATATATATATATATATATATATATATATTTGGACTTTTGGTATAAATTTAGTACCATGCTCATTAGGGCGCAAAAGATGGCGGTGGTAGACATGAAAAATCATACAGAGGTGATGACAAAGAAAAAATTCCACACAGCAGTTGCAATAAACAATACGCGCAGAGAAGACGAGAGATAAAAAAAAATTATGCAGTGGAGGCCGTATGAGTTAAATAATGGTCCTTACTCCAAAACAGAAGTCATACTTTACAATTTCCGTAAGTGCAGAATTCCATAATAAAGAGAATCGAGCTATGTATCGCTTCCATAAAATGCAGTTTCTAAGAATAGAACTCGATTAATTTATATCCGCTTTTGGCGGTTCTTATATCTGTAAATGCTTTTTTTTTTATTTTTTAATATTCAGATGTCACAAGTTTCTTAGTTGTGGAGAATACCTGCAATCGATTGATAAACTATTCATTGGTAATATTTATGTCTTTTATGCTTAATTAACTTTATTGATTCCGGAGCTATGCTATGGCTGTGTTCGCGCCGGCAGCTTGCGGAGGAAATATTTAAATAACAATCAGTAATATCATCCGTATAAACTTGAATAAATTCTAACTAACGACTCAATGTAAATTTTTATGTATAGATTCCTCGGCTTTTACTTAGAAAACAATTTTAATGTTCTATTGACTATTATGTTCTGGAGTATTTCAGAGTTGTATTTCACATATACACTTTTTAATCTCAAGACTAAAGATATAAATTAACCAGGTTAAATTCGTAAGAATATAAACCAGCTACTGTTATAGGAAAAACTGAACGGACTTACCTTGCTAATTTGCTTAATCCTAATATCCTTCTATTTGGCAAATAACCAATGGATACCTGGAAAAAGAACAAAGATATAGACATAATTATAAAGGGTTAATAAACTGCTAGGGAGACATGTACAAGTAAGAGAGAAAGAAGTATGGAAGAAAGATTTTTTCAATTTTTTTATCAAAATATATCACTTTATTCTACCAGTCCATATAAAACTTGAAATGAAAGTAAACACAAATATGTATTTGAATTGTTAAGTTCAAAAGTTCAACAAAACACAATGAAAGTTTCAAAATCCAATTAGATATCTCGGAACTACTTAAAGAGTTCTTCGTCATGTAGTTTATGAAAGGAAAATCAGACTGGGGAAATCTATTCTTTTACAAATTATAATTTCAGGAGCATTTGAACTCAGTGTTTCAAAATAAGGAAATACCTGTGGAGCAGGAGGCGGAGCAGTTCTGTATAAAATATCTTACGATTTTACATAGTTCTATCACTGTGTCCAAAGTCTAAATCTCATCGGTGTACATTTTATTTGATCACTCTAATAAAAAATCCTAGTCATTTACTTTGTACAGTAATACCTCACTTTACGAGGAATCACTTTACGATACCTCGGGTTTACAAGTTTTATTTTATAACAAATATGAAAAGGTTAAACGTCCATTTTGTGTGTGTGGCAACGTCGCAACATGTGGCAACAGTGGTTCTGACGCGTCTACACAGCAACGAAGTAAAATGACGGCATAAAATTTCATTGGTACTATGGGAAATTATTACTCTGCTTTACGAGCGATCTCCGGGAACAAATTAACTTGTATATCGAGTCATTACTACACTAGTGTCAGAAATCAGTTTTACAATAGTTTCAATGCTACTAGCATAGAATGGTATCAATGTATAACTTGATATTGATTGGTGTCAATGTATAACAATGTATATAACTTGATGGACTGGCTGATAAGTGAATACCTACCATATAGCATTTACTGGAGACGTGGTTTTGTAATACAACACTTTATTCACTCGTTTAAAGTGCAGATCTCATCCGTTAAATAGGGCCAGGCGAAAGAGCACTGTGGAGGCCCCGATCCCTCGTTATTGCTCTAAAGACAACACTTTTCTGCCATAGGCTCGAGCTGACCTCTAATTTGTGAATGGAATATAGTGAACGGAAACTGTGAGAAACTCAGTGAAATATATATTACTTTTAACTGCTTCACGGAGAGAGTGTAGCCATGTTAGAGCACCATCATTATATATATATACATATATATATACTCTTTTATAAATGCCCAGCCTATTCCCCATTTTTAGGAGGTGGTAGCCATAACAAGACACACACCAGGCACTCTATTCATTTCCCATTCATTAAAAGTATTTTGACACTGTTTACGGATTAAAATATTTTGGAGATTACATAGACAGTATTTTACGTAGGATATGGGCAGCTCCCATGAGCACTATTCTTCGAATTTCTTCCAATTTTCGATTTCCTGGTATTTGAGCTAGGTAGCGATTAGCCCCATTTGCTATCATTCCTAGGGCACCTATGGCAACATATGACAACAAGCGAGTCCTGCTTATTATAACTAGAAACGGCTTTGATGAAAGTAGCATTAATTTTCTTAGGTCGTTAAATTTCCCTCAATTGATCAATACACTCTCTGTAAAAACCAGTTTGTCTGGAGCCCATCTACGGATTTACAATATAGAATTGTGGTGAAACATAACTTTGAACCCTGTCATAAGATTACCTGAAGTTCTTCCCTAATCTAAGTAATATTGTTAGCCTGGTGTACCAATAGAGAGCTTATGAAGTATTTTACCCAGAAAACACTCCCCAAGATGCCACGCAGTTGAACAGCGCTCGAAACCATGTGGTTGTAAAGCAAGGTTCTGAATTAGACAACCACACCCATACCCATGTCGTTTTCTCATTAGCTACAACATACAAGTTAATCTAATAATTCAAGATATATGTATTTTTACGTGTTTGCTTTGTGTGTTTAACTGGTCAATATTTATCATGTAACCGTAAACGATTTATTGAACACTTTGAGTTATATGACTCAGATAAGCTCGGTCTCATTGTTGTTTTCAATACGTATACGATTAAATCATGCATATATATATATATATATATATACACACATATATATATATATATATATAATTTTCCAGAGGATGTAGCAACCGTTACCAATATAGCATAAGAACTTACCTTAGGGGATCATTAACTAGATTCCTTAAGGGTCTTTCTCACAGTTTATATTTATATTAT
>NC_068983.1:119324301-119325755 GCF_001194135.2 Octopus bimaculoides
TATATATATATATATATATATATATATATATATTCTTCTTGGTGTCACGTACTTCATCATGCTGCAGGGCCTTTCTCCTCCCAGGTGTTTGGGTGAGATGCCGGCCGGAGTTCTTCATTTGTCTTTTCAGCACATCCTTGTATCACAAACTCTGACCAACACAGTTCTTCCTGCCCTGACGCAGTTAAGCATAGAAAACAGCCTTTGAGGTCCTGTTGTCATCCATCCTGCAAATATGTTCCACCCAGCGCAGCTGCAATGTGGTAGTGAGGTCCTCAACATCGACTATGCCAACGCGGCGCTGGACCTCTACAGCAGGAATGAGATTCTGCCATTTGATATGCAAGTTAGAGCGCATATGACGAAGTTGAATCGCATGAGGGCCTCGATGTGCTCGCGGTTGAGTGTCAAATATTCTGTGTTGTTTTTGGCAGAATCATTAGTATGCCGAGCGAAATGCTCGTTGATATATCGTCTGCCGCTACGTTCTGAGTTCAGATTCCGCCTAGGTCGACTTTGCTTGTCATACTTTCGGTGTCGATAAATTAAGTACTAGTTGAGTGCGGAGGTCGATGTAATCGACTTACTCCTTCCCAAAATTTCTGGCCTTGTGCTTGTAGAAAAGATTATTATTATTATTATTATTATTATTATTATTATTATTATTATTATTATTATTATTATTACATATACATATGTATAATGGATAATAATAAAACGAAACGCATATATCTATTGGACATGGCGGTAGAGACCGTATGATAAAAGAATTCAATCGTCGATATAAAAACATTTCTCAGAATGAAACAAAGTTATTTTTAGGTGTTTGTGAACCTTGCCAACTAAAAAGAAATAAGAGAAAGAAAGGCATTGTGGTTAAGCCCATGGTATTTTCGCATCTCAATTCAGGATGTCAAGTAGACCTTATAGATTTTCAGTCTCAACCTGATGGAAAGAGTAAATTTAATTTAGTTTACCAAGACAACTTAACGAAGTTTGTAGTTTTAAGACCTCTTCAAATAAAGAGGGCAGAAGAAGTCACCACGCAGTTTCTCGATATACTTTTATTGCTTGATGCTCCATGTATTCTGCAGTTCGACAACGGCAGGGAATTCTGTAATAAACTTATAGACGACTTGAAAATAACTTGGCCGCAGCTTAAGATTGTACATGCTAAACTAAGGCATAGTCAGACTCAAAGTAGCCTTGAGAAGGCCAATCAAGACATCGAAAATATGTTAACAACTTGGATGCAAGACAACCAGTCTACTTCATAGAGTCACAGACTTAAATTTATTCAGTTCATGAAAAACAGAGCGCTTCATTCTGGTATAAAGAGAACGCCTTACGAAGCTATGTTTGGCTGTACTCCTAGAGTTGGACTATTCACAACTCCTATTCCAAGGGAAGTTTTTGAATCAGTGGAGGATGAACAACAATTTTAAAATGCCTTA
>NC_068983.1:119326919-119327770 GCF_001194135.2 Octopus bimaculoides
ATATATATATATATATATATATATATATATATACATACATATATATACGCGTACAGACACGCACATATTTCTTTTGTGTGTATATATGTGTGTGTGGAAGGGTGTAAAGTCATCCTCGGCGGAATTTGAAACCATAACATGAAGGCAGGTGACATACCGCTAAGTATTAAACAGTTGTTATTCATCTAAAGATCCCAGATCAACTTTGACCAAAGTCCGTGACTAACTTATGTTTGACAAAATGCGCGTCAAGAGTAGTATCCTTGGGTTTTTCAAAAGATAGTGGAAGCGATTTGATAGATATTTGTCTCCTATTTCTAGCAGGTCTAACATCTCATGTCGTTTTCGTAGGACATCACTTAGTTACCAAGCGATATGTTGAAAATTAATAATAAATTGTTAAGTGGGGGGCTTTTATATGATATTATGAAGGATGTTTCAGTAGTTATGTAATTTACTTAATCCGAATTGATCGTTCATGAATAAGAGAATACAACTACCATTATTCTCCGCTCCCCAAACGTTTATAGAGAATACTAATGCATAAATCGACATGGTATTGGGCAATGAATTGGTAAGTCAACAGTTATGAGACTCATAATAGCATTCTTTAAAAAATTTATCACAGAGAGCATAAAAGAGTGACAGATTAGGTGTGTACACGCTGAGTGTGCACACGTTTTTGCTTGTTTATGTTTATCTTTAACTTGTTTCCAGTCAGTGGATTGCGCGCGTGCTCCAGCACCAACTTGAAAAGATTATATATATATATATATATATATATATAAACATGTCCCTTAACTTACATCCCAGCACTTGTATATATATATATATATATATATACACACACA
>NC_068983.1:119328493-119332994 GCF_001194135.2 Octopus bimaculoides
TATATATATATAGATATATATATATATATATATATATACGTTTAAATATTCGCTTTGCAAGATTCTTGATGTGAAATCGTGTGTTGAAACAGATATTGTTGTATTTGGAGATGGCCTTGTTGCCAGTTTAGCCAATAAAAACACACGCACTATATATATGGTGTTAAATTACTTCAGCTTTATTTTATTCTTTTAGATTAATCGAATTCCGGACCGGACTGCGTGTTGTATTCTTGAACAAGACACATTATTTCACGTTGCTCCAGTTCACTCAGCTGTAGAAATGAGTTGCAACGTCGCTGGTGCCAAGCTGTATCGGCCTTTGCCTTTACCTTAGATAACACTGGTGGGTGAAGAGGGGAGACCGCTATGCATGGGCGACTATTGGTCTTCCATAAACAACCTTGCCCGGACTTGTGCCTAGGAGGGTAACTTTCTAGGTGCAATCCCATGGTCAGTTTTGACCGAAGAGGGTCTCAGCACACACACACACACACACACACATATATATATATATACATGTCCCTTAACTTACATACTTAAACACATGTATACATGCATATATACACAGAGAAGCAGACGCACATATTGACTAAATTAGCTTTGTACATTTTTATTTAGACAGGGAAGACATTAGACATAGTTAATGGTAATCGATAATAAATGCAATATCAAATATGACAAGTGTGATATATTTTAGAGCTATAGAGTACCTTTGACGAGTATTTAGAAAAACACCCCATGCCTTTCCTGTTTCCGATCAGTGTACCATAAATCAGCATGCATGCATGCATACATACATATACGAATATGTACATATAAATATATATATATATATATAAACATATACATATGCTCATAAACACAGATGCACACACATGCATATATATATATATATATATATATATATATATATATATATATATATATACATACATACATACATACATACATACATACGTTACATATAGATAGATAGATAGATAGATAGATAGATAGATAGATAGATAGATAGATAGACTGAGGTGTAAAATATTTTTTTCATTCCACACATTAGAAGTGAAACAACTGGAGTCAAGGTTTACTTAACATTTCGTGATATGAGATACCATCAACGAATGATCAGCTTCATTGACTTCTGGTTGAGAAAATGGTGTTTGTTACGTTCAGGATATTTCCGCTGGATATTCATAGAGTTAATGAAATAATTACTCTACGGTGCTTGCACACGAACTCATGCTGTTCCTTTACATATGCACACACACACACACACACACACACACACAATCTCACTTAATCGACCGTCTTAGAAGACGTCATAATGAGCGACTTCAGAACAGATCTGTTGACTCTCACACAGAGACTGCTGATGCAGAAGTCAAATCGCTTGTTTGCTATAACCAACTATTTGCACCAGAAATATTTCCCTTGATTTTTATTCCTGACTACAAACAGCATTATTGTACATGTTTCTATTTCATTTAACGCAGCTTCACGTGACTCTTTTATATATGTGTAAATGTGTGTGTGTGTGTGCGCGTGCGCGCGGGGTGTACATGTGCGCGCACTTTATATATATATATATATATATATATATATGTATACACGGGCACACACATATACGCACACGTACATATACATACGTATATGGCAAATGAAAGACGGAAGATGAAATATGCGATAATTTATTATTAATCACGACAATTGTTTCGACACATCTAGCATCGATTCCTCATGGGTGGGACACTCAACAACTGACTCAGGGGCATCCGGCGGTGCATATGTATCTCGTCGGGTGATAAATAAAAACAACTCGTTAAAATTTCGTTCCACAATGTATCTTCCTGTTTTGTAGAAAGAAAAGCGGCCAGACGGAGGAAATGTCTTCATTTATATAGAAGATAAGAAATAAAATCACAGATGGCAAAAAGAGAAACGAACACGCAATCCAGCGAGAAAAGTATTAAAAATAACCGTTAACAAATATGGAAGTATAAAGACCCTCGGGCAAGCTGCATGGCGCGAGTACACTCGCTCATACAAGTATCCGCAAAAGTGTGCAGTCATGATCACAAAGCGAGTTAGCTATCTACTTGGAGTTTGTAAGAATGTGGAGGTTAAAAGTAAACTTAAGTCATCCATGCCTTAAAGTAAATTAAATTATGTTAGCAGTATTTCAAAATTCATTCCCACTGCATTGTGCGAAAGTACATTTATATGCGTGTAGGCATCTCGAGAGTCGTTCAAAAATTCTATTAATGATCTTCTCGTTAGTCCACAGAATAGACAGGGTTTCCTCGGAGCAGAGACGGCATCTGGAAATTATATTGTATGGTTTCACGTACCTTACCATGGACCAAGTTATGCTGTACTTCATTTTCTCCTCCTTCAGTCGCCATACAGAAGCCCGTCGTATGCATATGTGGGTGTGTCTTTGTGTCTGTGTTTGTCCTCCACCACCGCTTGACAACCGGTATTGGTGTGTTTACGACCCCATAGCTTATATATAAACATAGAACTCAGTCTTTTCTCGATAATTCGCTTGTGTCTTCTCTCAGTAATTCGCTTCTGTCTTCTCTCGGTAATTCGCTTCTGTCTTCTTTTGATATTCGCTTCTGTTTTCTCTCGATAATTCTTAATACTTTTGCTACAAGAATTGTATGCTCTTGCACCACTTTTCTCATCTGTCTATCTAATTCACTCCGTCTCTATAATACTTCCTCTCTCTTTCTTTCACATTTCTCAGCACAACTCCTACTTCCTCCTGCACCATTATTTTATCACGTTATCTATCCCTTCATATCATAGAACACTACCTTCTTCCCATTTTTATTCTTACATGCGCTGTTTATTTCTCTCACACACTTTGATCACTTCATATATTCCACTTTGCTCAAATGACTGCCGGGATCTCTCTTGCCAGTTAACTACTAATTATCACTGTCTTCTCTCTCTTTCTCCTTCGCGCCCGCTCTCTCTCACTCAATGTCTCTTGCTCCACCCTCTCTCTCTCTCTCTCTCTCTCTCTCTCTCTCTCTCTCTCTCTATTTCTCTCTCTCTCCCTCTCTTTCTTTCTCTATCTCTCTCCCTCTCTCTCTCTCTCTTTCAATCTCCTATCTGTATATTATATATCTAATCCACCCTTCTTTAAAACATTTTCTCCTCTAACAGAACAGCCACTGCATTCTCATTTCACATTATAACAGTAACAGAAAAGGGGTAACCAGCCAACAAAGGACATACGACTCAGCATTTTATATAGTAAGAATCTGGAACTAAGGCATCTGTAGAAATCTTGAAAGAAATCCAATAAAGCATCTTTCTTTAAAAATCTTCACCTCATCATATATCTGACGGAGTTGCAATGTGAGTCAAAATGTAAGTCGATTATGGGCGCATGGCAGCCGAAATTTGACATGTACTCACACCTCTCCATCTACTGCACATTGCAATTGATTAGACAATAAATTTACATTATGTACGAACAAGAGTGATAATGACACCAGAAATTTACTGTGACGCATTTTACAGACATGTCCAGAGGAAATTCACACCTAACATTTATAGAAAACTATCAGTGATATTTGGTCTGTAGTTACTACCGATGGGCAATGTCAGTTCACGAGAAGCTGTACAAGCACGGCAATTCGAATAGCAGAAAATATTAGAAATGAGATAAGTTGAACGGAACTGTTTAAACGCATGCCCCCTAGTGTGTCAACGTGGACATATGTCATTTGTGATATATCTTTGGATTTATGTAAATGGTTGCTGCACTGAGTAGAACAGATCAAGTTTTCTAACGAGTCTTTTGCAAACATTATTTTGGAGAACCTTCTTTAATAAGTGCTGTTGTTGTTATTGCTAGATTACAAATCAACTCTGACCAACAGTCAAAGAAGTTCTACCCATGACAATCCCATCTCTCGTCTGGATGCAGATATCTAAAACTAAAGAATCCAATGTACTCTTTTTTCAAGACAGCAGATGTGCCTTAAAGATTTTGCTGCTATTTCTAGCCAGTCGAGTGACTATGTATTGGCTACATCAGTCTGGCAGTAATAGCTTGGAACATATGAGAACAGGCTTTTCTCCTCCGCACTCATCAATTCTGTCAAGCACCACTTGATGTGAAGGTGAGAACAGAGAAGAAAGCAAGGGTAGTTCTTGCATATATTTTTTTCTCATAAATTAATTATTAGGACAAGTGACGAGCTGAGAGTGGCTGGATGGCTGAACTTTTCACGTTTCGTTTAAAGATGGACAATAGAGAGGAGTTCTTTGCATTTACGAAGATAGCAATCAAGGTTTGTAGAGTACCTTGATTCGTTTTATTTGCCTATCTTTTGGGAGGGTATAATTTATTTTTCTTATTCATGGTATTGTTCTTCTAACTATATATATGATATTTTATATACAATTCTTTCTCAGCTCAGTCGGGGTTTTTGTTGCATTATTTCACCTTTATAAAGTCCCATATATATATATATATATATATATA
>NC_068983.1:119333345-119334489 GCF_001194135.2 Octopus bimaculoides
ATATACGTATAGATGTAAGTATGTACATATACGTATGCATTTATGCATATATATATATATATATCATGTATATTATTTTATGATTGAACGCCACGCATCCTCTTCCAAGTAAGTTTTATCTAATAATTCTGATGTGCACTCTATACGATCTTTTTACTCTTTCGTTTTTCTCTCTTTCTCTTATTCTTTTATCTCCTCTTCTCCCACTATTCTATCCTATTACTCTGTCACTCTCTCTTCCTCACTCCTCCTCCCTTGCTCACGTGGCACTCACGTGACCATCGGCCATCTTTCCTTCTTCTCCTAACTTTTGTTTCTTCCTTTCCGTTGTAGCTGGAACAAGGAAGACGTATTCTTGCTTGTTTCCTGTCCAAGCTTGATTTACGCGTTCGCCACCACAACCTCGTTTAAACTTAGCAGCCCTTCTTGTTTGTTTTTGCTGTCCTGTTTGTGTTACCAATTTTGACCCTTGATTATGTTATCGAAAGTGGATTTGTGGTGATTGGAGTGGATGTTAAGATATTTAAGATATTGGTTAGGTTTGCGATAAGGTGAGTATTGGCAGGTTGATAAGATTAGAGTTACGTCTAGAAAGTTAGCAGTTTTGTGAGAGTTTTCGAATGTGATAAACAGGTTTAAGTTGGAGAAGAATTTATGTAGATCCATTCTAGTTCTTTCCAAAGAGGATTTATTTATGCTTTTGGTAACTAGTAAGGCGTCGTCCCTGTATAGGACTCCCTTGATGTTAGGGAAATGTATATGGAGCTGGTGAAGTATATATAGTCCAACCAAATCAGTGACCTGAGCTGAATCAGATGATCCCATGGTTATGTCGAATAGGTTGCTATGGTTATTGCAAACTAGCGGTTCGGCAAAAGAGACCTATATAATAAATAGTAAGCTTACGAAGAAAAAGAGTCCTGGGTCGATTTGTTCGACTAAAGACGGTGCACTAGCATGGCCGCAGTCAAATGACTGAAACAAATAAAAGAAAATAATATATATACTCATATATATATATTCATGTATATATGCATACATGGCCGCAGTGAAAGGACTGAAATAAATACAAGAATAAAAGAAATTATATATATAATCTATATATGTACAGATTATATTCTCCTTAACTTTTCTGGAGTTAAAT
>NC_068983.1:119334822-119337376 GCF_001194135.2 Octopus bimaculoides
ATATAGAGAGAGAGAGAGAGAGAGAGAGAGAGAGAGAGAGAGAGAGAGAGAGAGACATAAGCATTATACATTCAAGATCGTATACCGAGCGATGCATTGTATTTTTGAGCAAAACACTTCATTTCACTTTGTTCCAGTCCACTCAGCTGGCAAAAATGTGTAATCCTGCGACGGATCAGCCTCCCGTCCATGTGGGGGGAATATATACGCCACGGAAACCTGGAGACCGGCCCTTATGATCTTGGCATGACTCGAGAAGGAAACATTTATTTTTTACATACATGCATACACGAATTTGTTTCAAGATGGAAGTTTTTACTTACTTTTCCCATAAAAGGTACCAAATGATGTTCACAGAGGGAGAACATTTCTATATCTTTTACAATAACCATCTCATCATGATCTTCATCAAAAACTGCATCATTTAATATATCTACAAATATTGAAAATAAAAATATAAATAGCGCTTCAGGCAGTATAATATTTAGGCTTCAGAAACATGGAGAAAAGAACACGAAATTGAAATTTTAAAACCATACATTGTAAGTTGAGACTCTGTTATTAAGTAATATATTTAACCTGTTGCAATACTTAAAAGTTATGTGACAATTTGCTTTAATTTTTGTTTTGCTTTTTCTTTGTTCTTGTTTTTCCCGTGCGAGGCAAGCCTTTTTCTGTTTGTTTGTATTCTTTTATCCATTGCTATATAGTTTGTGAGTCATCTTTGACTGTTTATCTACATACATACAGTTTGTGGACCTCTTCATTAAGTGCTGGATTTATGCATAAGCTGGAGAAGCTAGATTATGGGCCTTTAATCCATATGGGTCACAAAATGCTGCAAAAGTACATATATAATACGAATGGACAATAACAGCACAATACATGCTACATATGTTCAATAGCATGGCAATTTATTTTTAATGGGAGCGTTATAGAATTTTAAATTACCTGTCATTTTATCAGATATCTGGCATATTAGCACATGAAAAAAAAAATTTCTCATCAAGTTTTGTGAAGCATTCCAGTGTAACTTTTCAAAAAGGGATATTAAATTTTACATAGCTCATACCTTTACGGTGTCTAAATTGTCCACTGTCTGTATAAATACATATAACTGAAAACATTTAATCGTTTGAAACATATAAACTTTTGAAGCACAATAAAAACATCAAAATTATGTTTAATATGGGAATTATCTTTGCAGTTTCAGGGAAATTCAAGAATATTCATGCATTATATGAATCTTTTTCAAATAGAGTAAGTCAGAAAATATTTGTCTTATATGCTTAAAACACTTTCTGATTATGATTACTAACAATATCTTAGTGTATATATACATACATTGTATGTTGATTCATTCACAAACTTCCTTCCAAGAACATTGACTAAAATTTTCTTAAGAAAATACGAAATTATACGAAATTATAAACCCAAATCTTCGGCGGTAATGGACTGAACTGAACCGTAACTAATCTGCACATCCTCTGATAACTCACGGATGGTGGTTCGACGATTTCCCCTCATAAATTCATGTACATCTGCGATGTTTTTCTCAGTTTTGCTAGTTGCGGGTCTCCCAGAACGTTCATCAATATCGACATTTTTTCGGCCATCTTGGAAACCTTTGAACCACTCGTACACTTATGTGCGACTCATACACTTCTCTCCATACACTTTGCGTAAGACTCTGAGCAGGTATCGTCATGACAACTTTCTCTCTTGTAGTCAATGCAACGATCACACGCTACAGACGTTCCTTCCAAACACTGCTGTAAAAAGCAGAAGTGGGCTAAAACGTTCAAACTTAGTGCGCATCCATACCAGAGTTTAAGGTCAATCTGTGCCAAGCAGCTTCACTCTGCGTGCATTAGCTTCGTTACTATAGCAACAGTCCGGATACTTATTGATCAGACCTCGTAAGACAAGGCATAAATAATAATCAATACACATTTTATTTATTGCAGGAAAGTTGACTTGACTTACAGCTGTTTCAAGTAGTTAACTTAATCTGACCATTGATAGGTTGAGAAAAATTGAACGACCTAGAAAATTAATGCTACTTTGGTCCGAGTCATTTTGTTCTGGTAATAACCAAGCAGAACACGTAAGGTCATGTTAGAGCAACGCCTAGAAGGGGTTTTAGCCAATCACATCAACCCTGGACTTATTTTTAAAGTTTGGTATATATTTTAGCGATCACTTATTGCAGCAGCTGTAGGTTACGAGACATAAACTCAGACAACAATCTTTTGCGACAATATCAACGCAAACACTGACGCAGAGAAAGACACATACAAACATACACGCGTGCACATATGCAGACATGCAGTCATGGATGCATAGATACATAGTTACACGTGCCTTCATATATATATATATATATATATATATATATACGCATGCTGATATATGAGCGACGTTGGACTCCTCATTTACATAATCATCGAACCTAGAGCTTAACTATAGTCTGCCCATAGCACTTACTCAACATTACCTGACGCCTTTGGATCTTCTTGACAGCATTACCTCTCATAGCCTATATATATATATA